>NC_052617.1:8180767-8226620 GCF_016545825.1 Eucalyptus grandis | reverse complement strand
TTCCTGGATATGCCTACTTCATCTAGACATCCCTATAGAGAGAGCACAGCTGTTTCGATCTAGAATGAAGGAATCTAACAAAGATGGATCGAAATAGAGAAAGAGCACAGCCTCTTTTTTTGAACCCAAGTTCTTCTAAGTCTTCTTATCCAAATTATGTTTCGGTATCCTTAGTCATCTTTCATAGACACTAGCCGAGTGGCGAATTGATAAGTTCAAACTCGCTTGATAAGAGCCCTGATCTTGACTGGGTAATCCTCGCACGCAATCCTAAATTGCGGCTTCCCATTTTCCTTCACTTCAATGTTTTCGTTACCTGATTTTTCTTCTTTTTTTTCCTTTTCCCAAGAGGTGTTCATTCTTTACATTTCACTCAGAAACAGATATCGCATCAATATTTACCTCGTATTTCTGAGCCGATTTTGGCACAGGAGTGCAGTAAAAGCATTTGAATACTCATTTTCAGCTCGTTTTTGGTGCCGATATAACAATGTTGTATGCATATTGGTTAAACCTAAAAATCGATATTTTAATTAGATTGGTATTGAACTGGGAAAATAGGTCATGTCTGCAAATTCCGGAATAATGAACATATGAAAAAACAAAAATTATTAAAAATATTTTCTCAAAACTGCTTCACTCAAGCTCTTAAAGAATTTTATAGGCAAAATCGACATAATATCACCTCGATTTGGGAATCGACTACCAAGTTTTAGCCCAAGCGATAAAATCCACAGGAGGGAGTTGCCCACAGCGTATCGTATGAAGCGCACAATATTAAGCAGATATTGCGCAATATTAAAAATAAAATCTATTTGCCGTTCATAACAATGTTCGCAAATACACCTTGCCAACCTCGGGATCTCACAAAGAGGAACAAAGAGAAAATCTAACTTTGAAAGTCAAAACCCGGCTTAGCTTATTCAAACAAAACTTCACAAGGCCAGCTCTTTGCCGAATCCTATGTGAATCCTCACTTTGCCTATTGTCTTCTCTTGTGAGACATGCAGTTGACTAGTTAAGAAGAAAAAACTAAAAAATTAAAAATTCGCTTATTATTTAAATATTTCTAGAGGTTTCTAGCTAAGGACTCAAACACAAGTGCTAAGGACCCACGCATCATGTTTGTGGACCTTGACTTGATTAGGAATAGAGCTTGGTCAAAGAAACTCGAGCTAATATTTGTGTTGTAACAATTCCTCGACATGACTTAGTTTATGTTTGAGCTTATCTCTGCGTAAGGACTTGGGAACCAACGTTGGAATTTTGATGTCCAAGCATAGAATTTAGATCAGCACCAATATCTAGTCATATTTTAGAAATGTGATCCTTTCGAAGGGAAATAATATTCCTATTTAAATATCAACATTCTTTGAATTGGAATCTTTCATTTGAAAATAAAACAAATATTCAACACATTTTATCCTGGAATTTTGAGAAACGATGAATTTCAATTTGACTCATTCTAATCTCGCCATTTTTTTTTCTTTTCTCTTTGCCTTTGTTCGATATAATTTAAATCTTCAGGAATTCACGAAGTGATAAAACTAGTTAGACGAAGGCTTCGCTTACTAATAAAATGATAAAGTTCTTGCCATATTGGGCTTATATATTGCTCTAAAGTTTAATACATTTAATTTTAACGCGGTATATTTCAATACTCTCAGGAATTTAAAGAAGTTCAATGAAACTATTTATTATTTAAAATTTTCAAAAATTAAATTTATTTTCATCTTATCTAATTTTCAGTGTAAAGATGTTCTTTAAATATTTTTCTTACTCTCAACTAGCTTTTCTATTAATGAATATTACATTTTCTATACTTGGTTTTATGAAAGATATTATTTAAATATTTTTACAATCTTCACGCAAATTTGAAATATTTTAGTCTATCCCTCGTTTTGACTAATCAAACTTGGGCCACTTTTTGAAAATATTTTGTGTGGGTTTAAATGTCATTACTATTCAAAAATTTTAAATACAGGGTGAATGCCCTGTTTCCTATTAAAATATTAGAAAATCCTTATGAAGCTGTGGCTTGCCTGATCTTTTACCAGACTTATGCATCAAACATGAGGCCCACGCTTACTTAAGTCAGTATCTGGCTGGCATTAATATTTAAATATTCCAACACACTCAAGATTCTCGAGGCTCAGTATTTTTAAATTATCTTCATGTAGATATTATTAAATATCTGCCACACTAGCTTGGTTCTTTGCCCAGCCCATGCCGCAGTGAGATTTTTATTTCTCACTGCTTAATAGGTATTGTCATCTTTGCAGTCAGAGGTTCACGTTCATTGTTCTTAAAATTAAATTCAAAATCAATGAATACATGATTTATTATTCCCATTTCCGCTTCTTGCTTAATACTAAGCATGAAGATTTACAGCGGAAGACAAACCGCACCCACGCCGAGCATCATGTGAGGCTTGAGGCTGTCAGTGGCGATGTTTCCAGCTTGCTGGCAGATTCAACGAAGCCCCACATTGAACGATCATCTGAGGTCTTCTGGTCTGTGGGGATGTCCTTCTGGCGGTATCGTCCAAACTTGAAATAGCCCCTACAATGGCAATCACTCATCCAAAACTTGATAATACTAGATCATGCATGAATAACAGATTTATTATCTGCTGTGCCCGAATTAGATTATTTGTGATAAACTATTTCAAAATTACTTTTTGTATTTTGTGACAAATTTAAATTGAAGTTTTTGAAAACAAAAATCATATATTGGCCTCCACAAGTGAGTACATTTGTGACAAATGAAAAAGTAATATTTTTACCGCTACACTGGCTCCGATTATTACATGTCACTCAATGCATGTGCTGTACTTGTCATGTATAGTTAGTTTGAGATAAATTGTCTCATCACACATTTTGAAGGTTGGTCAAATATTGTTTAGTCTCCAAATCGAGCTCGCTTCAACCCAGGCGTGGCCTTCTCTTCGCATGTAGGTTTCGTAACTTAAATTTATTTAAAATAAAGCCATCGAGATATCTCACCCGGCATAATTAGATAAGCACACAGCCTTTTCTCAAATGATTGCACAGCCTTATTACGTTTCAATAGCGCCTAGGCGACCAAAAAAATAATTATTATATGACCCACCAGCCAACCAACCAACCGGCGTCTTAAAATCAATAAATTCTTATCGTTCTCTTCCTGGAATTCACGCATTTTCTTTAAAAATAACTTTTAAAATGATGGACGTGGATCAAATTTCAAATCGCAAGCTAGAAAGAAAATCAAGAATCGTTAGCCAATCATTAGCGGCGGGGCACGCGGGGCACGGGGCTCGTCGTTTTCAAAATCGAAACTGCTCCAGCGGAATTTTTTGAAATCCGCTTGAATTTCAGAACGAATGTGGCCTTTATGTTCGAACTTCGAACGAATTAAGAGACGGGAGTGGAGACCCATGTGGAGTATGATAGCACCTTCAGGCTTCAGCAATGATCGCGACCTTTTCCCGGTAGCGTCGGGGAAGGGAGGAGAGAAAAGACGGCCTGATGATGATGACGATCCCATTCCTCGTTCGGCACACCCTCGATGTCGACGCGCACGTGACCCTCCTCCCGAGCCGAAAGTACGTAATTGTCCCCCTTTTCGAGGAGGGGAATTTAAGGAACACGAAAGGTGTCATTAGCATGTCTCTTTCTCGCACGGTCACGCAAAGTCGAGGGGACTCCCCTTGCCCGTCGAGATTCCTCGATCGTGGTCACATGCGCTTTACTGTAATTTCTTTGCGACAGTGTCTTAACCCGTGAATTACTTAAAATTCCTTACATCCACTCATGAGCATTATTTGGGTTAACATTATGAAAAATCTAAATTATTATATTGATAGTAAATTTATCTCAAACTAATATACATGACAAATTTACTTAGCATTGCATTGAATGACATGTAATAATCGATTAGTGTATCAATTTAAAATATTACTACCGATTTGTCACAAATGTACTCACTTATTAATTTTAATGGAAACCAATATATGGTTTTGTTTTCAAAAAACTCAATTTGGAGTAAATTTGTCACAAAATATATAAATTTAAAGTTTTTAGTAGTCAAAAATTAATTTTGAAGTAAGTTTATCACAAATAATCTAATTCGTTTTTTGTGATAATAAATCTAATTATTCATACATGATCCTAGTGATTATCAAGTTTTGGATGAATGATTATGCAAGAAATTGTAGAAGCTATTCAAGTTTGAGACGATAATGATGAAGAAATTACCCTAAGAGCAAATTTCATTGCAATATGTTAAAATATTTAAATAATAAATTATGCATTCATCTAATAGCTTAAACTTTAAGAACAATCAACAGTGACCTTACAAAACCTCACATGATATCGGCGGTAGAGGTCCTGAGTTTGAATCTTTCCAAACCCTATTTGCTTCCCTAATTAAATTTTCATGCTTAGTATTAAGCAAAAAGACCGGACTAAGCATGATAGAGTGTTAGAATATTTTAATAATAAATCATGCATTCATTTAACAGTTTTAGTTTTTAGAACAATCAATAGTGACCTCACAAAATCTCACACAAAGAGATGAGCAAAAAGACCTAATTAAGCGTGAGAGAGACAAAATCTCACACGAGTAGATAGGCAAAAAGACCAAACTAAGTGTGAGGAGAAGTGCTGGAATATTTAAATAATATCTCACATAAAGAGATAGACAAAAATACGAGACTAAGTGCGAGAGAGTGTGTTGGAATATTTAAATATTAAACCACGCATTCATTTAACGGCTTAAAAATTAAGCGTGAGGATGAGTGTTGGAATATTTAAATAGTAACTCGCACAAGAAGATAGGCAAAAAGATCAAACCAGACAAGACTAAGCATAATAAAAGAGTTTTATAATATTTTAATAATAAACAAACATTCACCTAATGATTTAAACTTTTAGAATAATGAAGTAATGATCTCACATAATCTCACACAAATATATAAGCAAAGAGACTTAACTAAGCGTGAGAGAGACAAAATCTCACACGGAGAGATAGATAAAAATATCAAACTAAGCGTGAGAGAGAGTGCTAGAATATTTAAATAATATCTTGCATAAAGAGATAAACAAAAAAAATCAAAACTAAACGTGAGAGGGAGTGTTAGAATATTTAAATAGTAAATCACATATTCATTTAATAGCTTAAAAACTAAGAGTGAGGGTGAGTGTTAGAATATTTAAATAGTATCTTGCACAATGAGATAGACAAAAAGATCAAAGTAAACGTGAGGGAGTGTTAGAATATTTAAATAGTAACCATGCATTCATTGAATTGTTTAAATTTTTATAATAATTGACAATGGCTAAAAAATCTCATATGAGAAAATAGGCAAAATGATCATATTAAGTGTAAGGGGAATAAAATATTGCACAAGGAAATAGGCAAAAAGACTAGACTAAGAGTAAGGGGGAGTGTTAAAATATTTAATAGTAAGCCACACCTTCATCTAACAGTTTAAGAACGAAGTGTGAGAGTGAGTATTAAAATATTTAAATTGTATCTCACATAAGGCAAAAAGAACAAACTAAATGTGAGGTGGAGTATTAGAATATTTAAATAGTAAATCATGCATTTATCTAACAACTTAAGGACTACGCATAAAAAGGAGTGTTAGAATATTTAAATAGTATCCCTCAAATGAAAAGATAGACAAAAAGGCTATATTAAGCGTGAAGAGGAATGTTGGAATATTTAAATAGTAAATAACGTATTTATCCAATAGTTTAAGTTTTTAAAATAATTGGCAATGGTCTTGCAAAATCTCAAAATAAGGAAATAATCAAAAAGACCATATTAAGCGTAAAGGGGATAAAATCTCACACAAGGAGATAAGCACAAAGACTAAACTAAGAATGAGAGGGGAGTGTTACAATTTTTAAATAGTAAACCACACATTCATTTAATAGTTTACTGATTAAGTGTGTAGAGGAGTGTCGGAATATTTGAATAGTATGTCACACAAGGAGATAGACAAAAAAACTAGATTAAGCGTGAGGGAGCATTAGAATATTTAAAAAATAAACCACGCATTCATCTAATAGTTTAAGTTTTTAAAATAATTAACAATGGCTTCACATAATCTCACATAAAGAAATAGGCAAAAAGACTGGATTAAGCATAAGAGGGATAGGCAAAAAGACTGGATTAAGAGTGATGGAGAGTATTATAATATTTATATAATAAACCACGTTTTTATCTGACGGTTTAAATTTTTTAGAATAATCGGTAGTTACCCTACAAATTTCACATAGTGAGAGATCAAGAGGTTGGCAAAAGTTGTGGTGCCTTACGACTTGGTATTCAGCATAAGTTTTGGCAAATATATATTACTATTTGTAACATTTACGCAACTCATCTCTTAACTATTAAATTGCACTTCCTTACCTTTGTCCCCCCCTTTAATTGAACCTTTCCCTCCTGTGCATTTATTATCTCTTGGGCTAAAAAGGCTGAAGAATTAGTAGATACCCAAATCGAATTGATAACGTATAATCGATTCTATTTTCGCAAACCTTCTTTAAGAGCTTGAGAACAGAAATGACACGTTCTTAGTTTTAATCGAAATGATAATAGCTCACTTAGGAGTAATTTTCACACATTTTCATATGTTCATTATTCAGATTTTACGAACATGACCTATCATTCCACTCCACACCGAATCTAATTCAAATCAGTCGGTCATAGATGTTATCCATATGCATACAACACTTCTTATATCAGCACCAAACGAACTGAGAAAATCAGGCGGTGCGTGTACTATTCAAATGCTTGCCCCCATGCACTGCACGGCAACGATAAACATGCTTAAAATCTCTAAGCTGGACGGAAGACGAGGTAAAATATTGATGCGGTCCCATTATAGAATTGCTCTAAATAATTAACATATGTAAAAATTCTGAACGCCTTTTCTTGGGAAAAGGAAAAAAAGAAGAAAACGGGGGAAGACGACGAAAACGACGGCAGAAAAGTGAAGGAAAATGGGAAAACCGCTAGTGGAGAGGAGCGGCGCAGCAGGGGACCGCCCAGTCAAACCATCAAGGGCTCCGGGTCAAAGCTGAGGGACAGACCGGTCAATTCACACGCCCTCCCCACCCCCGGTGGGGTAGTGTCAATGTCCGTAATTAACCCGCGAAACACGGGCTTTAGTGATAAGGATACCGAAACAATAGTTTCGATAAAGCGACGAGAGAAAACAAGACCAAAAAATAAAAATGGGCCCCACCCTCTCTCTCTCTCTATTTCTGATTCTCTCTCTCTCTGTCCTTTGTTTCCTTCCTTCACTCTATCTCCATCAACAGTGATTCTTTCTCTCTCTATAGAGCGTCTCTCGCAGTGACGCTGAGGAGCAGGAGCGCTTCCAGATCTGCAGCCACGAAGCTCGTGAATTCCGCAGCTCCGAGGACGATCTGGGTAAGGCATTCCCCTCTGTTCCCGCTCCTCTGTTATGAATGCAGCTTTCTCCCTCCTCCTCCTCTCTCTCTCTCGCTCTCGCTCTCGCTCGCAGCCGCGTCTGGTTTTCGTGTTTCGTGCTGATCTTCAGCGGCTGGCGAGATCTAAGTGGGTCCATGTCGTTGGCTCTGCTCTGTCGAGTGAAATGTGGGGGGAGTGGTTTCGGATTGCTTGCTCGTTGGCTGCTGGCCGGAGCGTGAGGGTTTAGTTACTACGGGAGTGGGAATTGGTGTCGACGGAGGAGAGAGACTGATCGTGATGTTTTCAGTTTAACCGTCGCGTGGGTTGCGAGGTAAATGTGGGTGGGTGAGTGAAGTGAGGCTGAGATCGTCTGTGATTTGCTGCTAAAATTTGGAGGAGGAGGAGAAGGAGATGGGTCTCGGTAAAATGTGGTCAGAAAATAAGAGACAAGAGCTATAATCTGATTTCTCATGCTTCTTATGGGTCTGCCCGGGAAAAAAAAAAAAAGAAACGAAAGGAAAAAGGAGAAAGTAAGAGTCTTGCTGGAGTCTAGGTTGTTACGGGTCTTATGTTGTATCTCTCGCGGAGACTGCCTATGTTGTTCTGATGAATAATGTTCCCTGCAAAATGGATATCCGTGTTTCTTTCTTTTACATTGATTTTACAGAATGTAAGAACATTTTTTGAGTCGATATTTATTAACTATCTATGTGGCGCAGCTAGATTGTGGGAGTGACGTGAATGGCGGTGGCGAGTGGTCGGGACCCTCTTCTCGGGGAAATCACTTGCGGTTCATTGTTGCAGAAACTGCAGGTGCTATACCTTTCGCGGATGCGCCTTTTTGGCTTTGATTCCTTGTTGCCCATTGTGTTCCTACTTTCTAGTGAGAAGAAAGCTCAGACTCACGTGATGAATTGCTTTAGGGAATATGGGATGAAGTTGGTGAAAGCGATGAGGAGCGGGATAAGTTGCTCCTTCAGATAGAGCAGGAATGTTTAGATGTGTACAAGAGAAATGTTGACCAGGCTGACAAGTCAAGGGCTCAACTTCTTCAGGCTCTTCAGATGCCAAACTCGAGCTCACCAGTCTTCTATCAGCTCTCGGAGAGAAAAGTGTGGTTGGAATTGTGAGTAGCATGGCTAGTATCTTTCTAAGCTTGTTAAGAAAAAAGCAGTAACACTGAAGCCCTAAGATGCTGTTATTTCTGGTTGCTTCACACGTTTATTTTGTGACATTACCTGCGGTTTTAAAGTTCTTTACATTGTTTGTTTGGTATTGCAGCCTGATAAAGCTTCAGAACAATCAAGGAACAACTTGCATCGATTGCACCGGCACTTGAGCAGCTTTGGAAACAGAAAGAGGAAAGACTTAAGGAATTCTCCAATGTGCAGTCTCAGATTCAGAGGATATGTGGTGAAATTGCTGGAAACTTGAGCCTCACAGAGCAACCTCCTGAAGTTGATGAAGCGGATCTATCACTGAAGAAGCTAAATGAGTATCAAGCCCAACTCCAAGAACTTCAAAAGGAGAAGGTAAGAGCTTGGTTCCAGTGAGGTAGTTTATAGATATTCTTTAATATAGATATCGCTAACTGTAGTTCCTCTTTCCCCTTGTCACATCAAGTTGATGGTTTTATCTGTTAAATGATGCAGAGTGATAGGTTGCACAAAGTACTTGAATTTGTGAGCACTGTGCATGATCTATGTTCGGTCCTGGGGATGGATTTCTTCAGTTCAATTACAGAAGTTCACCCTAGCTTAAATGAATCCGCCAGTGCACAATCGAAAAGCATTAGCAATGAGACACTATCCAGGCTGGCTAAGACAGTATTAGCTCTTAAAGAAGATAAGAAGCAGAGGCTGCATAAGGTAACTATACCTTCTTTTCAATGTGTTTTTTTTTTATTTTTTTTAACTTCTCTTCTTGTATGATTGTTGGACTATTGAGCATTATCATCTGACAGTGTGTAGCCAATCGATTAGGAAAATTGAATCAGTGATGAAATGTAAAAAAGAAACTTTGCATTAATATTATGTTGTGGTGGAAAAACGCACAGCATATTTTTTCTTCTCAAGGGAGGTTATTACTTTTGGGGTGAACTTCATTTATCGTCAGTTTGCACATAGATTTCTGATACCTCTGACACTTGTAAAAAAGCTGCAAGAGGAATTAAACATTTGTTGGTAGAAAGTAAATGTCTATGGTTTTCCTCAAGTGTTAATGTTTAGTCATTGTAAATAAAAAGTCTATAGCATCTCTAACTCAAGTATTATTTCTTGATAGATTCTATGCATCTAGGATGTGCCTACATCAATCTTCTATAGAATGAATGCATGCGTGTTGGATAATTCTTAATGGTTATGTAGTGTGCCTTGTTATTCCTTCCGTTGTTTTTGATGAGATTCCATGTGTGCTGTCTTGTCCAATAAATTGAATTCAAAGTCTTAAATATGCCTATGCTCTGTGCAGCTTCAAGAATTAGCCACCCAGCTAATAGATCTATGGAATCTCATGGATACTTCTGAAGAAGAGCTCGACTGTTTGACCATGTGACCTGCAACATCTCAGCTTCTGTTGATGAAGTAACTGCCTCTGGTGCTCTTGCTATGGATCTGATTGAGCAGGTATATGAAATTTCAAATTCTTGCCAAGTACATATAATCTTTACTTTAGAGTAATTGATGGGTCTTAGCTCACTCACGCTAAAAATTACCCATTCCTGTGACTAAGGCCGAGGTGGAAGTCGAAAGGCTTGATCAGCTTAAAGCTAGCAGGATGCAGGAAATTGCATTTAAGAAACAAGCTGAGCTTGAAGAAATATTTGCTCGTGCACACGTAGAAATAGATCCTGAGGCCGCTAGAGAAAAAATTATGGCTCTCATAGAGTCTGGGAATGTCGAGCCTGCTGAATTAATAACGGACTTGGACAATCAGATTGTAAAAGCACGGGAAGAAGCTCTCAGCAGGAAAGAAATATTGGACAAGGTTGAAAATGGATGTCAGCCTGTGAAGAGGAGAGTTGGCTCGAAGACTATAGCCGGGTACTCTCTCTACCTATCCAGAGCATGTGCATGCTTGAGTTTTCCATAGATAAAATACCCTTCTAAAATCTCCAGTAGTTGCTAGGATGAGATCAATAGCCATACTCATTGCATGGATAGTCATTTATTTGCATTGCTGTTAACAAAAGCTAATTAACTGAATCATGTAGACTGTGATTGCATCTGATTGCCTGGCTTTCTAATGTTTCTCTTAGCTATTCAAAACTTGATAATGTCTGTGGAATGCGCCCTGTTTAGGAATTTATGTTTCTTTGAGAGTGAATCTCATTGTATTTAATCAGTTTCTTGGGTGGATTTTATTTGCCCTTCTGTCTTAAGTTATAACAAAGAGGAGCACTTGAGATTGGGAATATTGGCTGAGAGTGGCTTTCCAGATATTTGCACCATGATCTCATTACTTGATTCTCCATTCACGAAAATTGCCTTCGTGAACAGGATGATAACAGGTACAATGCTAGCAGAGGTGCACACTTAAATCTCAAGCGCTGAAAAAGCCCGGATCCTTGTCAACAAAATTCCTGGTACTATTTATTTAAAGCAGCATGATGACTTCTTTGGATGACAATCACATGGATATTATGATTTTCTCTAATGTGCATGTCTACATGTTAAAGTGTGCGTGTTAGATTTAGTCTGGTCAAGACTTTCTTGCTGATTCCTAGATACTCTGCTCTTTCTCTTTTACCCAAATCAAAGAAAATCTAGGATGTCTGGGTTGGTGGGTTGTGCTCATCTGTGGGGCAATTGACCCCACTGAAGTTCATGCATTCTTTAACTAAATTCAGTTATTCTCTAAGCAGAAAGATATCACCTCAAATTTTTGAAGAGATGACCCATTTAACCCTGATTCCTTTAACAAAGAACTCCATTCTTTCTGATTTACTCGTACAAGAGAATACTACCAATGCAAATATGCTTTTTTATGTTTGATATATGATTACTTTACCTGTAATATTTTACATGCTTATTACATCGTTCTTGTTGTATGGCACAATTACATGCAAATCATGTAGTCAAAACTTTATAAAATTTCCAACTTATTGAGAATACAACGCATAATTATTCCACTGAACTGATTGGCTAAATTTCCTGGCTCTGCCCCAATAAGGATGAGGTTTGCTCCTTTTGTTCCTTGATCATTGTGAATTGAGTAGCTATGCAGTTGATCATGACAAATTTCACTGAGGGTTTCTAGATTTTGGCCCCATAATGGAGTTAATATACTGATTCCTCTGGACTTGAATCTGACATTGTACACGATTGAAGTATGTGATGTGCCATCACGGGGGATTTAAGGGTGATGCCTGTCAGCCCCCATGAACAATAAAAACTTAACACTTAAACCAGATATTGAGATTATTGTCTATGTGCAGCTTTGGTTGATTCCTTGGTTGCAAAAACTAGAGCATGGGAGGAAGATCATGGCATGTCATTCACATATGATGGGGTTCCTCTCCTTGCCATGCTTGATGAATATACCATGCTGAGGCATGAAAGAGAGGAGGAGAAGCGGCGCTTGAGAGTAAGTTACACCTTAAATAAGATGGCTTGATCATGCATGTACTTTTAGCTGATTAACCATTACACATGGCTTTAGTATTCAATAAAAAACAAGCTCTGTATTTGCTCATCTGTTCTTGTTTGGTAGGTTTGATTCCATTCTGAATCTTTTTGACTCTATAATCTGCACTTTGATAGGACCAGAAGAAGTACCATGAGCAGCAGAGCACAGAACAAGAGGCGATTTTCGGTTCAAAACCAAGCCCTGCAAGACCAGTCGGAACAAAGAAGGTTGTAGGCCCTCGTGCAAATGGAGGTGCCAACGGAACTCCTAGCAGACGACTATCTCTGAATCCGCAAAATGGTAGCAGGTCGAATTCTAAGGATGCAAAAGGGATGCCAGGCTATCTGCCCCTGCTAACTATGTTGCCATGACGAAGGAAGATTCTGCTTCGCATGTTTCTGGCACTGAACCGGTTCCACCATCTCCCTAGTCATAGATATTCGTAGACTTGTTCACCATATTTATTATCGTTGTGCCAATCTCTTTAGCTAGGATGTGATATGTGTAATATTAGCGAGTGACTTCGAGAGGACTCTGTTATAGAGCTGCGAATTATAATGGCATCTTAAATTTTTTCATTTGTGGTCACATTTTGCAGGATACAATATTCTAGTCATAACAATTCATTAGTCCTTGTTCAGTTGGCACTGCCAAGAAATTAGTCTATGCATGTAAACATCAATACGTGATTGTGGGTACTAGTAGCATTTTACTTATGCCTGAGCTTGTGTTTTGTCCCTGACTCACTTTGGAGCGTGTGTTTTAACGATTATTGATGCTTTGTCTTCTTATTTTTCTGATGCACAGAATATCCAGGAAAGTAACAAATATGTCCACAATGGAAGTTAGCATTATCTTTTCAGCTCAAATTCAGCATTTTACGGTTCTTTCTGTTGAACACGTACTTTGTTTCATCCGTCCAAAATTTTCGATGGTTCGGTATGTGAATGATAAAAGACTGCCAATTTTAGTGTGACAGATTCATTCTCCGGAATCGCTGTTCTCGGAGTGATTTGAGATTCTGAAATGATGATAATAGCTGTCACATCGGAATGGGCCAAAATTGCTGCTACGCTACTGGACAATAGACAACTCAGGCCTCATCTCCATCTTGTGCTCGTGAAGTGATCTCAAGGCACGATTCTTCGTCTTCAATGTCAATGAAATGGCCCGTCCACGGAATTAACTTTGTGTGCTCAGCTGACCTTTGAGTTTGTCGCCAGAAATTGCGATGCAGATCTTCTCTGACTCGGAGGTGGATGAGCCCAAGTGTCTTTTGTCCTCTTCCCCAACAATTCCTTGTATCTTTCGATGAGTTAATGCGTACAATTCCGATAGCCGACAAACTCTATAAAAGATCAAAGAATCGATATTTACTAATGATATCAAAGATGAAAGCAACCCAAGATGGAAATTTTTAGCGTGCCGTAATTCGCTCGCAAAACACGTTTTCACACCGATGAGAACTAGGCCGATATTTCTCAATCCCTCCTTGATGAACCCATCTTAAGTGCATGATAAATGCAACCAAATAAATGATGCGTTATCACATACCATTTCACGCATTGCTCTCTATTTTGTGATCAAGAGATGGGAAATGGGCAATCTTGCTTTGGGCAACCATCATGCCCTGAGAGATTACAGGCAAGTGATTATGATGAGGAAGAAAAAGGCGGGGTTTAGCAACTTCAGTCATTAATTTGATGAAGGAAAAGTGCTTATTGAGCAGGAAAAGGAGCGGCGGGACCTTCCATCCACTCAAGAAGCAAAATGAGCAAGAAAAAGAAATCATTACAGATGATCACAATGCCAATGAACAGTACCCTACCCTTGAACAATGGCTCTTGTCATCGCCGGTCTGGGAGAAAAGCTCGGCGAATAGTGAAACACACTTGTTCAAGCATTTCTCCAACAGGGTCCACCCGGCGTTGCTAGACCATATTGTATCGTCTCCAAATCAGCGTTCAAGTTTCTTGAAGGACAAATTACTCGAGGAAGTCAATGGTCAATTAGTGGATGATTTGGGCGATGTGATCCCTCGTTCTTCCTTAAGCCGGAGCCAAAGCGAGAGGACGAAGAAGAGGGTCAGCTTCAGATTGCCAGAGAAGGACGAAATCATCATCTATGCTTCACCAGAAGTGGAGGGACATGATGCCAGGGCTTGAAGCAGCAACATCACTCGGTGACAGAATTTGAACTTTCAGCCTATGCAATGACCACCTCAAGAGAACCCCACTCTTGATGTGCCGGCTCTGCAATGAGCACTTTCTATAGGCTTGTGTCATGACACAATGAGAACGAGACAACAGCCGCTGTGCGTTTTCTTGTGTTTGTTACCAAAGCATTACATAGGCTACAACATACAAAGATCGGACACAATCAATGCGACCGTGATATCCTGGCCAAGACTATGTTGGGAACAACTAAAGGCCCGACCATTTTACACATAAGAAGCCAAAATAAGATCAGTGTTCCACTATTCACTGGGCATAGAATTAGAGGGAACACAGAGACACTAACACGCACATATAATTTGTGAAGATAACTACAGTATGGATCAAAGATTACACAAAAACACGCAGAAGGAAAGAAAGCTGCTTTCTCGTCTCTTGACTCCACTATGCAACATGTTAGTACTTGACACAAAGGAGAGGGACAGAAAAGTCAGAAAAGACGAACTAAGAAATCCCAAATTCCCCCAATTTTCAGAAGCCTTGTTTGTTTCTCTAAGCAAAGGATAGCGAAGCCACAATGTGAAAGAACTGCAGCTTCTCCAGTAGTTCCTTGGCGTGGCTCGTGGCTCGGCGCTCGACTTGGTGGAACAGCTTCTCGCTGAGGTGCTCGCCAATGTGAGCATCGACTAGGACCCCAGCCACGCTCCGGCAGCTGGTGGCTAAAGCCCGGCCCACCTCGGACGCGTCATCTGGCTCGCTCACCACTAGAGGGCTCCCCTTTGAACACCTCGAGCTTGTCTATTGTGAATGAGCCGTCGGCCACGACTACTTCCTTGAAGTCCTGGATGCTCGGCGCGTATACTGGAATGTTGAAGCTGTCGCGCTTCTCGCTGCTGATCAGGCCCTGCCAATTATATCCATACTAGTTAGTTCCATGTAATGGGATGCAAAAAACAATCACCAAACTTCGATACGTAAACGGAGCTTAACATGCACACGAACACTAATCATGGGCTTATACCATGCAAATTTTATCAACAAGATTTTCCTCTTTTTTACCACGGGGGACAGGAAAAGGATTATACTCGATGCTTCCTTGCACTCAATTTAGCGAAGGAAAAAGGACTCCCTACGATTCGTCCTTCGCATCGTAGCATCTTCTGACCAACAATAATCGCCTTTGATCCAAACGAAACTTTCTTGTCTAGTTCCAGCACATCGATCACATCGTCGTTTGGCTAAAGTTCTATCCTTCTCCTTTTTCGTAAAAATGTCTCCATTAGGGGGTCAACGGGGTCGTGTGGCCCGCCAAACTGGCCTTTCCCATATGATGTTGCAGGCCTTCTGATCAGCAGAGACCCCAAACGGATAAAAAGATCAGATGGCCCACAATTCACAGGGCTAAATCATGACCGCTGAAATTTCATCATACGGTCTCATAATGCAATAGCAACACCTAATCAATAGCCATGGCCTTATTGCAGTCAAGATACTCAATGCACATTGCACCCCCACATTAGCAACTTGGTCCAAAAAAGAGCGAGCAACTGTTCACACGCAAGCCCGAAAAGGAAAGCACGGAGTTTGGATATGAACGCGCGATGTTTTCGATTAATTACCTCTTGGACGAGATCGCCCCAAGCGTCTTGGAAGTGGGTCCCGAAGAGGAGGCCGGCCCCACCCTGGTCGGTGGGGTCCACGGAAGTCCGGCCCAGGCAGACGAGGAACATCGATCCGGTCCGCTTCATTTCTTGCGATCTTGATCTCAGGAAGCTCGCCAAATCGGCCTGGAACTGCTTCTTGTATGCATTCGCCGTGATCTCACCCGCACCGTGGATGAACACTCTTCCTTTGTTGCATGCCGGCGATCTCTTGTCCGTCACTGCCTCCGGCACCTGTGTATTGAAACAGTCATTTCTTCACAATCTTCATAGAAATGAAAAATGAAAAAATATCTTGTTTTGGCGTTTGCAAAACAAGCCGAATGCATTTCACCCGGAACATCATCCAAAACTTGGCCAACACATTGCACGATTCTAGAGAATAATTTGAAACTTTACCGATCAAACTTATGACTGCATGTCAGTTCACGATCATTTTGCTGACAATACCAACGCAGGAAAAGCATAATTAGCAAAATGCCTTTCCACTGTTGAGCTCCAGAGTTCGAGCCTGAAAGTCCAAAAGTGCTTTCCACTGTCAGCCTTGGTCGGTAGCATTTTGGTGCAATCCATGAGGGAAATCCTTTTCGAAAGCTGATGATTTCCAAGCTCTCATCATGACCCTTGAGTCCCTTTGTTGTTCGAACAACCGTCTCTCGTGATAAACTGATGACTTTGACGGTCATCCAATTTTTCAAATTTTTTACATGAGGTGTAGTTTCGACCGGAAAAGTCGCGAATTTTAATGTACTTTGGCCAAAGAAAGGAGTTTGTGTTATGCACGTATAGTCTACTCGCCATTTAGAAAAACGAGATCATCGACTACGTCATCAGGTACACAGACCTAAAGTCAATCGTTTGCATTCGTGTCTCTGAGTTCGTATTATTCTATGTCACAACAAAATGTTTTGATTCTCAATGATAGTGTTGAAAAAGTCAATTTATCGTTAATTTTATAATTTGTCCTTTTTCACTTTATTGTAAAAGAAAACTTACATTAGTCCCTACGGAGAGCACGCCATCAATGACCATGCTTACAATGGCCATTCCTATTATAGTTTCTTTGCTAATTAAGATGTTTCCCGAAGTCTTGTGCTTAAAACTAAAAATTCGTTGGATCCTTTATTGTCCTAGCTTGTGCTTCATGTTAGTCTATTTATGTTCGATAATACACCATAATAGATAGCAGTTAATGCACATATTCACCTAGAATAAAACTCATTAAGAATATTATATTTACAAGATCTTCACCTGAGAGAGCCAATGCAAGGAAAATGCTGAATGGAACATGTCGACTGATCTCGCTGGGAATAGCCTGCGGTGGAACGACCCGGGCACTCCGGCAGCGAAATAGGAGCGGTGGTGGTCGGCGGCGAGGCACTCCTCCATGCTGCCAGCGCCTTGGGCTGCCAGGGGTGGCAGGAGTTGGAAGAGAGTGTTGAAGTCGTTGCTTGGGAGGTCGGAGAAGAAGGCTGAGAACTCAGGCGGCTCGATCCCGAGGGCTTCGAATCGCTTGGTGATGTGCTTGATGATGACGTCGACGATGTAGATGGTGTTGTTGCCGCTAGAGCAACCCAAGTCGACCACTGCGAAGGGGACTTCTGGGGAGGTCATGAGTTGGACCCTGTCTAGGGTTTCTTCAAGGAGGTGGAGCATGGAGCGAGCATGTATGGCCTGCATGATAGATAACACCTTTGTTCAGAGTTCTTTCTTTTTTCTGAACTTTCAGGAAATCAAAACCATTGGTTCCTTTTGGAGGTTACATGAAGACTTTTAAGCATTAACATGAATTTGATGAATAGATATAGGGCATATGGATTAGAGGAAATTACGAGAAACAAAATGAAGCCTGACGAACACTATATAAAAGGAAAATCGGACTAGCTCTCGGACCAAATGAAATTCGGTCGCCAAAAGCTCTGACTTTGTCAAGGAGAGAAGAGAGCTAGATCAATCTTGTTTTCTCAAACCGTTGAGACAGATCCAGTATACGCACGATGGAGTCACAGGGCATCTTAGATGAACGGGACAGAAGGAGAGGGAGATAACCAAGATGAGCAAAGTAAATCAAACCTGAGCTTGGGAGTTATTAGCGTAGCTGTTCTCTCCTTTCCACCTTTCATGGAGAGCAACTTCTCGAGCTTGATGTTCGAAATGACGATGTTGTCTCCCTTGAAGTCCATGGCTAGAGCGTGATGAAGAAGGTGATTCTTCGTAAATATGTCGTTAGTTGAAGTGAGAAGAGGAGACCCAAGAGTTGGAAGAAAAGGCTTGTGAGGTGGACTATATATAATAGAGAATGAAGAAGGTGAAATTCTATTGTAAGGTTAACAGCGCAGTAAATCTTACCCAGTAATTGGGAAGGAGCATAGATCGGGGATTTGGACCACTACAACATAAAAACAGTCGTTAGTGTAAGCATAAGTCCTTATCCTATTGGTGCACCATATTAGCTTTATTAAGACATCTACATAGCAAATAGGCTCGTCCGGGTATTATACCATATTTGGGTTTTTTCGTTTGCCTTTTCTTTTACGTATTTGTATTTTCTTGTAAACATATGTCGTTGCCCTTATCCTTTTGGTACACAATATTTGCTTTATTAATACACGCACATAGCGAATAGGCTTGTTCGGATATTATATCATATTTAGGTTTTTTCGTTTGCCTCTTCTTTTATGCATTGTATTTTCTAGTAAACATATGTTATCGCTTAAATGTGCATGAGTGGATATTAGGGTTTATTTTTGCAATTGTGATAGTAGTCAACTCTCACAAGAGAAGTAATAAGCACCTAAAGATGAGATGACTATATTCTCCTTTTTACCTATAAGGTAACAAGTGGCGAGAAAAAAAGTGGCTTTCGATTATGGATTTATCGCTTTTTTTTTAAGGGCTTTTTATTTTGCAAGTAGCTTTTGTTGCCGTGTGGGCATACACAAAATCACACAGACATGGCGATCACATGCAGCGACAAGGCTGGCCCAAGATTGACGCCTGATATTTATGTTGAGACACTGTAGCAATGATGTCTGTCCCCACAGAGAGAGAGAGAGAGAGAGAGAGAGAGAGAGAGAGAGATAGACTTAGGTTATTAAGAAAGACACTTGGATTTTTGGACAATCTTCTTTTTAAATTCAAGCTCAAGTTTAATGCACCAAAAGAAAAAGAAAGGTAATGCAAATTAAACTAAAGAAGCTTTTCATCTTTATTTGATGTTTTCTAGAAGACGGCAAGACTTTGAGGACGTGCTTAAGAAGCTCCAAAGGTCCGAAAAGGGTGGTTTAGGGGTAGCTGAAAATATTAAGAGAAACTCAATAACATTAAAAATTCGAGTGTCTACTATAATTTGTTTTATAATCTGCAGCTACATCACTGAATTATTCAATTTTATATATCGATTTTAGTATCCCTAACTATTATTATTATTCAACATATTAGGATATCAAAATCAAAAACTTTGTACATATTAGCCTTTTGATGTCTTGAAAAGATGCCAAAAGTAGACAGTGCCCTAATGACCAAGCCATTCCAACAAGACGAATCGTTCAGTCTAGATCAAACAAGATGCCGGCTATATGTTTTCATTTCTTTTTTGTCCGAAAAGGGTGGTTTAGGGGTAGCTGAAAATATTAAGAGAAACTCAATAACATTAAAAATTCGAGTGTCTACTATAATTTGTTTTATAATCTGCAGCTACATCACTGAATTATTCAATTTTATATATCGATTTTAGTATCCCTAACTATTATTATTATTATTCAACATATTAGGATATCAAAATCAAAACTTTGTACATATTAGCCTTTTGATGTCTTGAAAAGATGCCAAAAGTAGACAGTGCCCTAATGACCAAGCCATTCCAACAAGACGAATCGTTCAGTCTAGATCAAACAAGATGCCGGCTATATGTTTTCATTTCTTTTTTGTCTTTTCGGCAGGGCAAAGCACTCAGTAAGCAAAAAAGTATGCCGGGTTTTTGTTGTATCTTCGTACAGGGACAATCACTACAATATGTAGGGGACTATGTCCTTTGTTTTGTCTGGTTATGATTATTTCATCTGAATGAAATTTTTTTGCTGGGCGATTATCGTTTAGGTCTCAAAGTTGTCCCAAAAGGAAATCTCGAGTTTCAGAGGAACCAGAAGCATATAACAGCAGGGTTTGGCTTCATTGTGGACATTATGTCATGCATGTATGCAAGGTGTCTTCTGAAGCGGAGACGAGCCAAGCAGCAACCTGACAAATGAAGACCAGCATCGAATGATTAGTCGCCCATCATGTTGCGGGTCTTTCCTGAGTGCAATGGAACAATATTAGATAGGCCGCAGCCACGCACGCACAAAAGCCGTCGGCATAGTGTTGTCACTGCTGGAGGTCCATGTGTGGTCTGAGGAGGCACGACAACGGCAGGGGACAACGGCGGACAGCTGAGGATTAAGAGATGAACGTGTAGGAGAGGAATTAAGTTACTCTTGAACTTGCTTTGTCGTATTGAAATGGACATGTGTTGGGATTTAAAGAATGGGAAAGATGACTGGTGAAATCAACGATGGTAGACGAGCCTCGTCCCTTATTTCTTAGCATATGCGATCGACCTAACTTAATGGACCAAGTGGAAGAAGTATCTCATCGAGTGCATCGTATGATGCAAGTTCCTTTACCTAACAGAGAAACTGCTGGATTATCGGACGTCGAGTTTTAGAGATAGATGCAATAAAAAGCCATACTTGAGTGAACCCAATTTGATAATGGTGTAAAGACAAAATATAAGCATACCGCTTTTCTTTAAGAGACAAATGAGGTCAAAAGAAGAATAATTGTAGTGTCAATGTTAAAGTAAACCTCGGTGCAACGGAACAGAAAGAAGAAAATTGAGGTGATGGACTTTTAAGACATACAAGAATGCATCTTCTCCTTCCACTTCTGACCTCTATTTTACTCATGTCGAAAGTCGCTCACGAAGTAATTAAATGAAAACTATATAGAACTTTATGTCACTAATAATGAAGTTCCGTGGTTGGACCTGAACATAAATTACGTCTAAGAAATGATTAAAAAGTTTCCATTTAGAACCGTTTTGAACCAAACAGTGAGCAAGCTTTTCTTTGCATCATCATACTCCTTTTTTTTAAAGGGGAAACGGTGGTCCTTACGCGAGGACATAATGAGATCATGGGAATGGAAAGAGATGATATTCCAAGACAAAGAGAGATGCTTTAAATATTGCTTGATTCAAGTCATCATCCCAGAAATCAAGTTCAGTTTGTAAACCTAATCCCCTTTTTAAGTAGTAATTGGAATCCTAGTCTTTGTTGGATTGATGTTTGTGTTGAAAGCCACCTATCTTTCGAATAAGCTCAGCCCGTGTGACACACTTTTGTCCAATCACATGACAACCATTACTATGTCCAATAAAATGAGTTTCTTTTAAGATTCATCATTAGTAATCTAACTTTCCAATCTAAATTCCTTTTCCGGCATCAAACTTATTGAGTGCATGTTGTGGAAATTTTTCATTTACGCATGCATTGTTAATCAATTGGCATAAATATATTGTTTTTAGATTGCTCAAGCAATAGAGTTAATAGAAACTTTACGGTACCTCAGTTGACATCTTCTTTTTCTTCCTTTTTATTATGCAACATATTTAAGCATTTTGGCTTAATTAATCCTCAAGAACGCACCGAGTATGGTTCTACCCATTGTGTGGATGTGGCCTTTGGGTCAAATGAGATTGTCTCCACTCTCTTACATAGTTTAATGTGATAGCGAAAATGCACAAAAAGAAGAAGAAGAAGCAGGAGGATCGTTTTTTGTAATTTCACACATATAATCATGTTATCCTACCTCTAGAGTGAAAAGGAAGTGATTGCATCACATGCTAGGGGAGGGCCGTGGAGTAAAGGACCAAATTGAGAGACCGGAGAGAGCACGTTGATAAAAATTAGAAATCATCTTTAATTAACTCGAAAGACCCGGAATTGTGCTCTTTGATTTTCTTTCGATTGAAGAGCCCCTTTTTTTCCATGGAAGTCCACGACGCCGTGATAGTCGCCGGTTCACGTGAACCTAGGCCGGGCTGTTATCGCCCTTTTAACGACCAACCACCCCCTACAAAGACTATCATAGCACGCTTTGCTTTTTTTATTTATTTATGTTGCCTGTGACTGCTAGCCCTAGCCATGCAGGGGGGTTAAAAAAGAAAGTTACGCATCGAGTCAAGCCAGAACGTATAGTCTCTTTCGGTTATCGTGGTGTTTCGTGCCGTGTTTTTCTCTCGAAATGATTACGGCCCTTGACGTTGCGTGGCAATGTTTGATATCGACGGATGGGGGTCTTCTTTTGAATTTGCGAGGGTCGGAACGGAAGAATGGTGGGGAGGAAAGAGGGAAGAGAGAGAATCTGGTGGAATGGTCAAAGAAGATGCTAATCATGCGCTTGTCCTTTAGAATTTTGTCGACTGATGAGAAAAGATGAAATGTCTGGATTTGGGAGGGTCCAATTGCCCCCGAAAGAAGAAGAAAAAGGCACTGAATTGTTGTTCCATTGGAGGAACGGCGTGGTGGTTTGGTTTTAGGCCTTGTCTTGGTCTAAAGTGTCAAAGAGCAGTCGTGCCGACAATTGAAATTTAAGGTTTAAATGTTTGATGTTGTATTGACCGAAGATGAATCTCTTTCGGTCTAGAAATGGATAACAACTCCGAGGAACTATACTGCCGGATGGCAACATCAAAGGCTTGTGAAATCCTAACAAACGAAACTACTTGGAGACTTATTTACCAATAAACGACTAAATTGAGATTTAATAATTTATATTTACAGCTCATTTGTTGCATATATACCGACTCTCACAGGAGAGCTTATGGTGTAGAAGCTCAATATGTAATTACCCATCGATCTATTTGTATCAACCTATATAAAGATAAAGAGTTTGTAACATCGAGCAATTACTTCAACCTATACAAGATTAGCTTCTGAATCTATGGGAACCGAAGAGACAAGCTTTTAAGTGAAGCCCAACATTGCAGGCTTATGAAGGGCACAGGGATCGTCCGGTGTGCCCTTGCTAGGTAAATTGACTACAACAGATCCATAATTTCTTAACTATGTCTATCACTATAGGTACATCGTATTAATTGTCCAAGACAGTATCTTTTTCCAAGCGTACATTGTGCTGCTTTTCCACTCACCATTCATTATTGTTTGATTCCAGATTCGTGGGCAAGGTCGAGTAAATAGTTCGCTCCTGCAAGTGAATACAAGGACAGCTTTAATGTATAGGTTCTAGCTATAGAAACTACGAGACAAAAAAGAAGTTTTGATAGCTAGGATTGTAGCCTGAATAGCCACTTCGCATATATCGTAGCCTAAATAGCCACTTGGCATATATCGTCATTCGTACGATCGTTCTAGTTTCAAGAGAAGCGTGGGACTTGTGCAAGAACACGTTGAAGCCCCGAAGACAGGCACAAAAAAGAGGATTGAATTCATGCGTCTGTTGAATTGCCATGGAAAACATCGTTACCCACGATGCTGTGCTTGAATACGAGGCAATGTGTGACGTTGAATCCAAACGTTTCCATGTTGAATAGCTCCGAAGAGCACTCTAATTCGCGACGTTCTTGGTAATCCAGCGAAACAATGATAATTTGTTCACTTAGGCACCGATTTTTGCCGGGTCCATAATGTTTAGTATCGCTGATGATGTTGATTTTTTTTTGTTTTCCGAAGACATTTTTACATATGCTCTAAGTTTGCCATCTAGGGTTGTAATTATTTATAAAGACCCGGCACGCTTAAAGGAGACTCTATGCGTGGAAGCAATATAATCCATATATAGTTACAATAGTCTCCTTTAAGTGTTTTCTCTAAGTGTGCCACTAGAGATTGCATATTGATAAAATGACCCCTCGCTTATTGCCACAAAAAAAAAAAAGAAAAGAAAAAAAGAAAAAGAAAGAAGATTGTGATGCTTCTTCCGTAAAATTAGCCATCATCTAGACAACATCTCAAACAAAATTAATAATTTACTTAATTGCGAAGTTGAGTATTCATTTTACTTTCCTTTCTCCTATTACATTGTCGACTTAAATTTAATTGGTATAATTTTTTTTTTTTTGGCTTTAATGATACGTCTCTGCTATATCTTTTTCAAATCTATGAGTCTATAGTATATTCAACGGTAATACATATAGCCATCTCTATTTCATTTGAGAACAAATAAAAGAAGTGTTTTCTTAGAGTGTCACATAGGATTTTTGTATAGTTTGTACAAATTGTATGTACTGTGACCTTCGAGGAGTTATTTAATTTAATTTAATAGCATTATTAGAAGACCGTGGACTTAATGGCGTAATTCATTTTTTTTAATTTCAATTATGATGATAATTCTTTAATCAATTTCCATTAATATTTCCTACATTTAACCAATTATATAAATTTCAATAGATCTCTCTGTGTGGTATGATTTAATTTAACTTCACATTGATCAGTTATTTTTCTCCATCGATATTCAAATTTTCTATATCAACTCTTATTTTCAAACCTCTTCGAGGTTCAACGAAGGCTATTGATAAGAAAATTCATATTGAGACACGCATTCCATAAAATTTTGTAGCTATTTTAATATAAATGTTCCATCTAGGACTAGGGTTTGTTTAAGAGAATAAAGAATTCAAGTTACTAAACTATAATCTATATAATTTGTCAAATTTTTGCCCTAGTGATCTCTTTAATTATTTATCATGCATATTAATTTTGTGCAATGCACGGGTCTCTACATGGCTAGCTTGAAGTTCTTGCATAAACGAGTTCAACCCTGACGATTGGTGATATCCCGAGGTCCACAAGCCACTATCGGTTGTGATTGATTAGTATTTCAAGCAGAGAGAGAGAGAGAGAGAGAGAGAGAGAGAGAGTTTTGATTCGTTTCCATGCCATAAGCAACTTAAAGATACAGTATCTGAGGAATTCCAGACGAAAAATGTATCATGATACAAGGACAAGAGATGAGGAAATATAAGTACCTAGTGACTTATTGCACAGGAAATTTTGGGCTTTTTCTACTATACAAGGCTATACCAATCTTTACATATATTTTCCCAACTGTACATGGCCATATTTGCACGCTTCAAGAAATAGCTGCTACAACTAAATCAAAACAGACGTCTTGTAGCTCACGTTGCTGCAGATCAGGATGCCCGAATCAGCGTACCGGATTCTTGCTTTTCCAAGTGCAAATCCATGAGGAAGTGGCAGTGGGAATCCACTCATAAGGTGTAGGTTCACGTAGGGAACAACCACGGTTTTGATGACTGTCGACATAACCGTCTGCACAGAACATAGTAGCAGATGATTTCAATGAGTTCTCCACTGGACCAATAGAAGAAATCAATACATATAATGGGAAACATCAGTATTTCTTGTGGCACTTCTAGATCCCGCCATGATGTATTCACCGTGGCATTAAAATGAGCAAATGCAAGAAGAAAGTCGCAATTTCTATGCGGGACGCCATGTCGGTCCTAAGGTGAGACTGGACAAGCCCACACAGCGACGTGAAGTACTGGCACCCGATAGCATTAAGCAATTCAAACCACAGAAAAAGTTAAGATGAAGAGAATCTAAATGGCCGCACAAGCACCATGACTTTCACCCTGATGCTAGTTAAGCTTTAGACTTCTGTACTTGTTGATAGGTGCACGGTAGTATCCCTCTGTCAGTTCAGTTTGTAACATAGCAGCTAAAGTTAATATACCTGAACCAGAAGCATGTGGAGATTGCCAATATTGCTCCACTTCAAAAAGGCAGAGAGGTGCTCCACTCTAATGCTCCCAGCCAAATTATTCCGCAGTATATGTGCCGAACCCGAAGCATTAATTACCTGTTTCAACAAGGAGGTTTCAATCATCATAGTTACAAAATGTTTATCACTTCCAAGGAAACACTTGAGCCAAAAGGAAGGGTGGAAAAAGAGCAACAGAAGAGGTCAATTTCCTCCAAAATCAATCATAAGCTCATCAATATCTGAGTTTTATAATAGCTGATCAGAGTCTAATTTAGGTCAATGTGATGACAGCTGTTAGCTCTTATGAGCTCTACCTTCAGACCCTATACAAACTTAATCTCTAGTGAATTCCATATATAAGCATAACCACCACAACAAATTGATGCAAGAATGCTATAGATCTCAAGAGTTGTACAACACACCAGTGAAATGCAGGCAACTGGTATGACTTCACCGGTATCCAGAACATTAATGATAACATCTGTGTAAATGGTAGCACCAATCCCTGTTTAGTAATTTTTACGAGAGGTGGAGCAGTTACAGATATGTTAAGGTCCATGTCGTCATTTGGATACAGCTTGTATAATTGAGGCACGATGTACTTCCATCCAGCAGTGTTCAGTAGAGCTTGATCTGGTATCTTGTCCACAAGCCAGTGCATATAATCCGCCTGACCAAAAGAAAAGAAAAGTAACACATTACCAGTAAACCAAGAAAACCGATCAGCTTTTCATAAAAGCCTGAACATACAAATAATCATATAAAAGCTTTTAATCAGTTTCACTACTTGAAATACAGCAAACAAATTGGGAACTTACATTGAAGTAAACAAGCGATGCTGAATTAAGTACATTTTCATGTAAGAAAATCTTTATCATTTCATTTGCACCACTGCAGGTAACTGAAGTGGTTTGAGGTCTGTGAGGATATTTGGATGCAAAGATCTGGTCTTCTGCTGTGAATAGCCCATTGACCTCGAAGTCAATGGAAGAACTACTCAACACTGGATCACTCACGAAAGTAACATTCAGAGAAGCAACATCACCAACTGGAATTTTGTTTGGAAGATCTTGCAGTAAGGCATCTAGCTTCAGTATTTCTTCTGT
The DNA here is from genome assembly GCF_016545825.1 of Eucalyptus grandis. Taxonomy (NCBI): domain Eukaryota; kingdom Viridiplantae; phylum Streptophyta; class Magnoliopsida; order Myrtales; family Myrtaceae; genus Eucalyptus; species Eucalyptus grandis. The sequence continues at coordinate 8,199,836 of NC_052617.1, read as the reverse complement.
AATCTTCTGGGGAATGGCTTCCTCAACTGCTGACACTATTTTCCTTGGAAAGCACCCACTACCCTGAGATTAGAGAAGCAAATCATAGTAAGTAGCAGGTTTCATGCAGTAACCAGAAAAAGGGCAGGTCCATGGCCCTTTGAGAGGCATCAAAGCATTGCCAAAGCAAAGCTTTTATAGGTAATTTACAGAAGCAAACTTGTAATCAAATCGATTACAGAGTTGGCAAAGGCAAATAACTGTTTAATCATCTGAAAAATTACTGCAAAACAGGATTGACTTGGAGAAACCCAACCTTTTCAATACTTTTGACAGATTTCAGTTCATTGAATACTGCACTTAAGTTTTTATGACCGGGAGAGAAATCAATGAAAGAGACATGCTAACACTTTTCCATTAATAACTCAAAAAGATCAGCTAGTGACCCCAGTAGCAGCGGATAGATTATTAGATATTGAAAATTCAGAAAGAAAAAAAAACTTATTCAACATGATTGCATACCCTTGATATAGCCAAGATGACCCACCGTCAATTTTGATCGAGATGGCTTCCACATAGCATCCACATTCTTGGACAGATAGCTTTAGAGTACCACCTAGATCCTTCAAGTCCAAGGTAAGCCCCACTTCCATATCTTTAACCTGTCAATTGCAGCACTTCTTAACACTATTCTTTCACAGCATATTTGTGATTAAAAAAGGCCTAAGAATCAGAGAAACAAAATAACACGAACTTTTAAAAGTCATGCTGCAATTGACTGAGTATACTAATGAGAATGAAGCATCACGTTCATAGGAAGTAGCAATATCATCCCATTTCACAAGATTGACAAATCTTTCAAACTTCCATGAGATAAAAGATACAGAAATATGAAGAGATATTTTCGACAAGCTTTCTTAAAGATTAGGAAAAAGAGAAGCAGGAGAAATTTAAGGAGAACTGAAGAAACGCAGTAAGCATTAGTTAGTCCTAACCGCATAGAATTATCAAAGTTCGAGATGAACTTAGCACTTCCTATCACATAAAAACTTAGTTCACCCATCATCCAAGCAGCTTTCACTGACAATCGCAGATATTCACAATGCTAGGTATAATACAATCTTCGAGATGAACTTAGCATTTCCTATCATATAAAAACTTAGCTCACCCATCATCCAAGCAGCTATCACTGACAATTGCAGATATTCACAATGCTAGGTATAATACAATCTCTTCATCATATTTGAATACCAAGGAACTTTTCCCTTTTTATTTTGAATATAAAGTTCAAGGTTAAGACCACCTTTTCATTAAGCAAATACACGAGTTGCACCATCGAAGTTGTCACTACTGTATAATCCAGCGACTCATCGAATCATACAGAACAAGACTAATAATTTGACCAGCTACTTCTCAAAGAAGACTTACTAGAAACAATATATTTCAAGCTCATACTTCACTAATTCAACAAGAAAATCGCGAGAATGAGAGATCTTTAAGTTTACGGTACCTGCACAAAAGCACTACCTTCATCAGATATCGGTATAGGGACCAGCCACGTACTATAAGAATACTGCCAATTCATGCTCAAATTCGCAGTAGCGCCGGAAGCTATTAGCACAATACCCCCTTCACCAGTCTTGACGTATGAAGAATCTATCTCAACCCCATCGATACTGATGTTTGAAAGAACGACATGAACCCTGCCCACAAGTGGGATTTTCACATATCTCTCAATTTGTGGCAGCTGAAGCGGGATGATTGAGTGGACCGCTCTGTGAACGAGCAAGTCTTTAGCAAAATCAAGACCCTTGTCGGACACGAGTATAGAAATGAAGCCTTCTTCATCAGCACGGACCTGGGTACTCACGGGACTCAAAAGAAGTGGAAGAACAACGAACGAGAAGAAGAACAAGAGGGATGAGACCTCGAGCTGCGATGAACAACGCATGTTTCTTTACAAATTCAAGCTCCAAGAGATGCCACGGATTGAAAAAAGAGGAGATTTTAGCACGTGGGTAATCGATGACGTGCTCATCTAGGACATGGGCAAAGAAGTTTCAAAGCAACTGGTGGCCCGTCTGTCAAAAACAGCGAGAAGGAAGAGAGCGTGCAAGAAAGGAACAGGCGATCTGTCGATGCAGAGGAGCGGAATTCACATCCGTGGAAGTTGCAAGAGAGCGGTTGAAGTCTTTTGGAATCTTGTTCATTATTGCGAACGACCATCCGCACGGGTCTCTCCAGATGTCTGTAAGGAACGACAGCGAACGCGAGATGAGGCTGCGTGTAGAGGGCGTGAGGTTGGCGATTGCGGAGAGCGATAAGAGGAGACGGAAGCGTGAGATTCGCATCCAGAGGGATGGAATCTTCCCCTGCTTTTCGTTCTTTTGTTTTCCAAGTTTTATGGTGGGCTTGGTGAATAAGGAATTCTTAAATGCAAGGACTTACCTAAATCTAATGGAATTTGGCATATTTTAATGATTCCATTCCTAGAAAAGGGTCCATTTCTCACTTACTCAATGGGAAAAAAAAATCGACCAAAAAAAAAGGGGAAAGAAAGGTAAATTGTTAGACCAGAAAAGAAAAAGGAAAATTGAAAATTATTCTTATTTTTTAGAAACCTTTTTGTGTAACCAAATTGGCCCACTCGTTTATTTTGTTTTCCGTTGTATTCTTCTATTTGGAATTAACGAGTGGTTCATTGCGGGCCACAGTGCATGAACTGTCAAATGATCATGAACTTTTCTTTTCCATGTCGGCATTGTCTAGGCGACTACATGGCCGGACAATATTATTGGTGTTGATGTAAAAACAGAGGATGTGCAGCCTCATGTCGATAAGTTTTTACTATAAAGAATCATAATTCGGCGCTTAAAGAATAATGAAGGTAATTTTCATGATTTTTTTTATTTGTATGATTCTGAACTATTTTTCCAGCATCTCTCAACTACTCAGTTTATATATACCGTTCCCATGCATAAATGTGAAAATTATTACTTTTATTTTAATTTCATACGTTTCATTTTTATAATAAATATATATATATGGCAATAATCTTTTTAAGAAATTATTAAATCGAATTCCACATAGATATAACTTCTTTGTATTACATTATGCATCAATGATTTATTCCCATTCAATGTTTGCAATAAAGTGAATTTGTTTAATCTTTTTTCTAGCAAGATTTTTGCTTAATCCTTCAAAGATCATTTTAGTGCATTGCATCGAGTGTGCACAATTGCTAGGCCTTGTTCGTTCGAAATTATTTGAGAGTTAAAATCATTTTTTACCTTCTTCCCACATTTTAAATTATTATTCCAGAATTTAAAAAAATTATAAGACTCATGACGTGTGGATCTATAAGTTCATACCTAGTATTTTCCCCAAAATTGAATCAATGATGAAGCATGGCTTTGGTATATAATACTCATGATCTTACCACCTCCCTTCTTTCATCTATTAATCCATCTAATCCTGAAAGAATGAAAAGCAACAAAAAAAGAAAAAAAAAAGATTTAAACGCTGGAATTCCCCTCTCTGTCTCTCTGTACCTAGGTCACCCTTCCTCCAATTTCTCCACAGAAAGAAATCCATCATCTTCTCCATCACCTTCTCCATCACCATCAGCAAGGGCAGCGATCGCCATCGCTGCAGTCGGTCGGTCACCTTCCATTAGGATCGCCTGTGGATCATCGCGTCTTCAAGTCGGCCCCATCAATTTGCCCCTCTCACCCCTTCTCCGTGGCCGGCGAGATCGAGAGACGTCGAAAGGTGTTCCCCTTATCTCAATCGCTTCTTTCTTTGGTTCGTTCCTTTCCCTTCTTCGATTCGATTCTTGTACCGGAAGGCACTCCGTCGGCGCCGCGGCTCGATTGCACCTCTCCTCGTCGGCGATCCGGGTGAATTCTTTTTTAGATACTAGGTCGTTCGATGAGGTAGGGAGTGCTTGTTGGTGCGATGGTGCAATGCGGGAGGAGTTGGTAGTCCGGTTCTTGGGCGGGGACGTGGATCGATCGATTTATGCTAGAGGTCCGTGGCGCGTCGCTGGGGGAAAAGAACTGAACGTGCAAGCTGAGGTTCTTGTCGTAGTGTGAATCTTGGGGCGATACTTCGGAAATCATGTATGTCGTGTGGGATTTTCCAGGGTATGTTAGCCTTGTTGAAGATTGGAGGCCGTTTGAATGTGGCTGCATTGTGATGGATCAGCGGATGATCCAAGACCTCGTGATGGTTCTCGTTGATGCGTGACATCTCGCTGTGTTCATTCTATAAGATTTGAGATTGTTCTTGAGATTGCTGGTGGATTCTTTTGCTTGAAAACAAGAATATATAATAAGTTCGATGTGATTTGGGGATACGTTACCTTATGCTCTGTTGCTTGCCCACTTGATCATTTTCCTCTAGTCTGATTCAAGGTGGCCAATCACTGTTTGTTGGGTCTACTTTTTAATGGCATAGGAGTTTGTCTTTTGGATGTTCTATATTGCATTTTCACTCTTGTGCCCATTGAAAAGTAGGGATAACAAATGCCAAGCTTTGTGAGCTATGCTGCATAGCGCTCTCATTTGTTGGCTTTTGAGTGAAGTGGTGTGTGTTTTTGGGTCTGGCTGAAAGATTATCCGGGTCTTCCCCAGTATTCAGCCTTTAGCTTGAAAGAGCATCTAAGTAGGTTCTCTGGGGATATGTTTTGCTGATGCCCTATACTCTTTTTTCTAGTTTTAGTGACAACTGATGGTTTGAAAACTGGATTTTAAGAAAAAAAGCTGTGGATTGAAAATCTTTACCAGTAACTTTCCTTAAGCACTGCTATTGATTTGCCTACAGTCTTTACTTTACTGTCATGTCCGCATCTTTCATGTGCGTTCTTTCATTTTCATTATTCATTTATACTGGTGGGCACTTCATAGAAGTCGTACTCCTTTGTATGGTGTCATAGAAGTTATTATTTATCTCTATACTCAACTGCAACTTATCATTCCTTTTTTCCTTTAGGAGGATGGCCTCTTCTGGAGATTCGTGGATTAAAGAATATAATGATGCAGTAAAACTGGCTGAGGAGATCAGTAGCATGATTGCTGAACGCGGTACAATGCCCACATCAGGACCTGAAAGCATGCGTCATGCATCTGCTGTACGGAGAAAAATTACTATATTGAACACTAGACTTGACAGCTTACAGAACATTTTGACGAAGCCCTTCAGCAGGCCCATGTAAGTCCATTTCATGCCATTGCTTTGATATCTCCAAGGAAATTATGAATTTTTGGACCTCTATCGAAGTATCTTCCGGTGATTGTATGGTGTATATTGATGATTATATTCTTCCATGAATTGTTGAATTTGCTGATCGCAAAGTTGTTTGTTGATGCTATTGCTCTGATGATCTTTCTGTATGTTGATCTTTCTTCTTGGCATGATGACTAGCAACAAATAGACTAAGATCTTTCTGGAATTGTTACTGGCTAAAATGAGCTTCAGCATTTAATCATTTTTTCCATAGTTTCTAGTGTAGAGCTACTAGGAGCCAATTTTCAGCATAAATTTGTACAAGTATATGTATGGAACTTTACTTTGATTGATCCATGTGCAGTCTTAATTTATCATAAGATCTCTCTTGTGTCAGGCTAAATCTTTACAATGATCTGAGCTTCTTTACTGTTAATATGTTCCTTTTAAGCATGCTAACTTTTTTTTTAGATAAGTTTCTAATCGACTTGGATGGGAGTTTTTGGACCCTGCAAATGGCGATTGAATTTTTGTCACAATGTGTGAAAGGGGAGTACATTCTCACTTGTCTTCTTTGTGTGGTTTGATAAAGAAGCCGAGAGCTGCTAGCTGTTTGAATTATTTAAACGTATGTAAAATCGTGAATTGTTGTTCTGGTCCCTAAATCTGCTGTAGGAAACAAAATGCTGGTGTTAGTAGGCGTAGTCTCTGCTACTTTTGTGAGTTCAACTATTTTCTGATTTTCTGGCAATGCTTCCTCTTTTCTTACACAGAACGGAGAAAGAGATTAATCGTCGCAAGGACTTGCTTTCGAATCTGAGAACAAGAGTGAACCAGATGGATTCCACGTTGAAAATGTCACACTCTGCTACCAGGGATAGCTTGCTTGGACCAGAGATAAAGCCTGCGGATGCCATGAGCAGGACTGCAGGATTGGACAATCAAGGAATCGTGGTTCTTCAGCGACAAGTAATGAGAGGCAAGTTTCTAATCTAGGACTCTTTCACTTGCCACCCTACCCTTGGAATTTAGCACATGGGAAGTCCTGGACATAAGAGTTTTCTCCTCTTGCTGATCTATCATCTATGCACCAGTGAGAAAATTAAGCCTTTGTCTTTGTGTGCCTTTGACAGAACAAGATGAAGGTCTTGAGAAACTGGAGGAGACAGTAGTAAGCACAAAACATATCGCATTGGCAGTGAACGAGGAACTTGACTTGCATACCAGACTAATTGTATGTGATGTGTATTGTCTACAGTATATTGCATTTTTTTATCCGTCATTATCTCATCTATAGATTGTTGTGACTAAATTTTCCAGTTGGAAGTTTATTCAGTTGCCTCTTATGATCTACAGGATAACTTGGACCAACATGTGGATGTTACGGACTCTCGTCTTCGGGTATTTTTTCTTGCAAATGCATATCAGCTTTTATGAGCTGGAATCTGAGTGAAGTTAGTTGGTTAGTACTCGGGATAAGTGGCCTTTCTTCTAGCTATGGTATGCTATCCCCAAGAGTTTCAATGAAGGGGATTGAATCTCAATAAACTTAGAATTTTTCATAGTTGTGTGGAAGTTGGAGCTTTCATGAAAAGAATGTCTCAAATGGGTTCTGAAACACGGAAGAAGGATGAGACCAGAGGTTCTATACTTTCTATGTTGTTCTGACCTTGAAGAGCATGTGCTAATGTATTTCCCTAGGTTTCATATCCAAATTGTTTTGAGGTAGATGTTTGAGGATACTTAAGGTTCTTTTCTATATGCTTTAAAGGATATAGTTCATGGTTCAAAATGTAATGGATAACTTTGAGGATACATAGGGTTCTTTTCTTCATACTTAGGCCACATCTGTTAAAGACTTTCGAGAAAAGATTTTGGGAAAATGCAAAGGAAAGGGATTTTTCTAAATGCAAATAGTGTATGATAAAGTGTAATCTAAAAGTTCACTAGGAAACAACTTTGTTCTAGATGCTGTTTGGAAAAACTACTGCTGTAAAGGACTTTTCCTCTTTTTAAAAAAATAAATAACTAAAAAACTTCAAACCTTTGTTGGTGAGCCAGATCTTGGCATCAGTCAGCCTGGCCTGAGGTCACACAACCTCAGGTGGCGTCACCTGGGTTCCTACAACCTAGGCAACCCCACACAGTGTTGCTTGGGTCATGTGAACCCAGGCAATGCCACCTTAGGTCCTGTGACCCAAATGATGTCACTTGAGCTTGCCGGTTGCCAGATCTAGCCTCGCCAGCTTGATGAGGGCATTTTCGGGATTTTGAAATTTTAGTGAGGGCAAAGTTAGAAGGAAAAATATATTAGCATTCTGGAAATGCTCAACACCCACAGACCTACCTTGGGTTAAAGACCTTTGGAGAGCTTTGGAAATGCAATTCCATCTTCCCGAAGCTCTCCAAAAGAATTGTCAAACGGTACTTATATTTGCTCAAGGCCTTCAAAGCCCGAAAGGGCTTTGGCAAAGTGTTGCCAATGCAGCCCTAGTCCAATGGATGTTATAATACTGATACATAAGATTGCACCAGTGCATTTTTTGCAAGTTGAGATGTTTTATTGTCTGACGGAACTGTACTCTTTTCTTCTCTCTCAATAAGCGTGCGTCTCTTTTATGAATGTCTCTGTTTATGTGTTGCACATTTCATTTGCTAAATTTTTTTAAGGATATTCATTTTGTTGATTGTTTTGTTGTGAGAACAGCGAGTGCAGAAGAACCTGGCAATTTTGAACAAGCGCACCAAGGGAGGCTGCACCTGCATGTGCATGATTTTGTCTGTTATCGGAATTGTGATTCTGGTCGTGGCTGTATATTTGTTGATCAAGTTCCTGTAAATCAAACAACTGAGAAGCGTCTAATTTTGCCTCGGTGTGGTTTGTATTTGGCCATGGTGAACATTCCTTTGTTTTTTTTTGGGTGTGTTCCACTGTTTGCTTTGTGTTTGTCCTGAAAATTGAAGCAACTGTGTGAAGTAATGGGCGGTTCTAAGTGAGGACTGATTGTGAATCCAATCTGCTCTGTTCAGTAAATGAGTAAAGTTCAGAGTTCTGAACGTTTTTCACTTCGGTTGACTGGTTTTTTGGTCCATGGACAACTATAGAGAACCCCATGTATAGCATTGAAATTGCTTGACAGTCCGTGTCGTATACTCAGAAGGTTGAGCTTTTCCTCACAATGCCGTGTTTATTGGGCAACAAACTTTGTGGAATTGCTGCCAGGAGGCTAGGTAGCATCTTTATTCTTAGGGCGTGGCGAGAAACTCTCCTATGAGAGTAGCTCTTCTTTCCCAGATAAAGAAAGTAGTCAATATGTTCTCTTCAAATAATTTTTGAAGGGGAAGATTTTGGTGTACAGGCACTGGCACGATGCATGAATGCATGGTTTTGTCATACTTGATAGAATTAACCTCTGATGCCTTTTAGCATGCGAAAACGGGGGAATTGAAGGAGGTGAAACCGGATGTCGTGGCCCTTGCAGGAAAGCCTCCTTTCGTCTCTTTCGATCAACTGCTCCTGAGTTTTGATTGAAATAGTGGCTGGTAGTACATGGTTGATGATTCTGCAGAAAATCGGATGATCTCGAAACCTTTCCTTTTGCACAGAAAGGGTAGCTTTTCGAGCGCTATTACTATATGAAATCGAGTAAATAATCTGGCAGATACAGATAATATGAGCTAAGATAGGTTGGATGCAGCTACCAAAATCTAGGAATAAGGATTCTCAATGCAGTTGATGGCAGATGGTCGATACTTCTTTCTTGGGCTCTTCATTCGGAGGCCCAAGCGATAGATTCTTTCCATTCGGGTCCGGCCCATGAGGAGCTGATCCATTCCCGCTTCGGGCCCACGCCACAAATAGTAGACCGTTCATTGCCAGCGCGAGTCTCCCTCAACCCCTTGTTCCCTCCCGGATCGGAATTCAACTGTCGATTCGTCTCGCACTCGCAGCATAAACCCTAGAATCGAAGATCCTCTTCCTTGATTTCGAGAGATCGAAGGCGCATCTCGATCGATTCGCGTTGCCTTTCTTCGCTTTGACGTGTTGTCCGCGGTTCCTTCCTGGTTCTGACGGAGGAAGCTTCGGTGGAGGCCTCGAGTGATGTGGTTCTGTCGCTCGCTTGAGTAGTAGAAGAAGAAGAAGAAGAAGAAGAAGAAGAGAGATGAGCACGTTCGTGCCGAAGGAGTCCATCGAGGTCCTCGCGCAGACCATCGGCGTTCCCAATTTGGCCTCCGATGTCGCCGTCGCCGTCGCGTCCGACGTCGAGTACCACCTCCGAGAGATTATGCAGGTACGGTCGCCGAATCCGTTGCCTTGTTCTTCGACTCCATTACCGCACTGCGATGATTTGTTTATGGTGTTTGATAGCTGTGAGAAATGATGATCGCTATGCTGGTGTGCGCTAGTAGAAACAGAAACTTTGCATCGAAGACGGGATGTGATTACCTAGGTTATGAGGGGCTTTTGTTGTGGTTTTGTGGTGGGAAGCTATCTTTTCCATCCGTGAATCAATGTTGCAGAAGCGTTGTCGTTGGAATAACAGTTCACTGTCTTGATGTGTTGTTAATTGGGGGTTTTCCTGTTTGGGAGTTGCAGGAGGCGATCAAATGCATGCGCCACTCGAGGAGAACAGCACTGACTGTTGACGACGTGGACAGCGCTCTTAAATTGAGAAATGTGGAGGTGATTATCATATGCTACTGCTATTACTTAAAGGAAAATAGTGTTGTCTGTTTGGATAAGAAGATAGCGGGATAGGTTATTTCCATTTGCGGTTAATCTTGCCATGGAACAAGGTATTATTGCAATTATATGTGAATACAACCATCATTAAGAATTTCATCTTAATAAGGACCTGATAAGACCTCTTGTGTGAAGCCTTTCTTTATAACTTTCCCCTTCATATATGTGCCAAGTTACAGCGGTCACATTTCATACAGGCATTCTCTCTGCAATGTAGTTCTTCATTCTTGTGTGCCATTTCCTTGTTTTAGCCAATATACGGATTCGCCTCCAGTGATGCACTGCGATTCAAAAGAGCTGCTGGACATAATGACCTGTTTTATGTAGATGAGAAGGACGTGGAATTCAAAGATGTAAGAAATATTTGATTTTGCTATAGATTCTTCCATCTTAAGTCCTTCACATAGGTTCTCTAATGAGCTCTAGCTTGAAGATCGTTGATGCACCTTTGCCGAGAGCTCCACTTGATACAGCAGTTTCTGCTCATTGGTTAGCGATTGAAGGGGTTCAGCCTGCAATTCCGGAAAGCCCTGCTTTTGAAGGTATCCTGTGAAATTTGGCATCAGCTGGAACTATACCTTCTTAATTAACCTAATATTAAAACAAAAATAAGTCTTTGCTTTCTGATTTCAAAGGGATATTTGTTCCTCTCTGGATCCTTATTATGTGAAATATGTTGGATGAATAACAAAAGATTTTCTGTTACTTATTGTGGTTTTACCTTTTCATTTACAGGACTTACAGCGGCATCAGATGGCAAAAAGTATGAAAACAGGGAAGATGGAATTTCCATTGACATCAAATTACCCATTAGGATTGTACTATCTAGGGAGCTTCAGGTGAAGTATTGTGATTCTTTGATGCAGCTATTCTTTCCCTAGTTTCCCTGACCCTAACAGAAAGATCATTTGCTAAGACATTTCTTTCTTTATGCTGTGCAGCTATATTTTGAGAAAATTAGAAAACTTACTATTAGCAATTCGGATTCTGTCCTCTTTGACCAAGCACTTGTAAGCTTGGCCACTGACTCGGGTCTTCATCCTCTGACTCCTTATTTTACGCAGTTTATTGCTGATGAGGTACCACTTATTCTTCTTGTATTATATGTTGTCTTTTCACTACTATTTTCTCGAAATGTTTTGACATTCACTGCCTACTCTTAGTTTAGTTCCTTTGTCTGATTATATAGGTTACACGAAATTTGAGCAAGATCTCTTTGCTTTTTGCCCTAGTGCGCATTGTGGGAAGCCTTCTTCAAAATCCACACGTTCATATTGAACCCTATGTAAGTCACAACATCAGCTGTTTTTCAAATCTAATTCTGATAGGACTTACATTCATGTTATATGATGATGTTAAATGGACAAAAGAAATGAGTATCCGATGAACGATGCCGACATCTAAGTTATTTTTCTCTTATCAGTTTTGAGTGTGGAAAAACCTGTGTATTCCTGTAAAGTGGACAGCTGTACCTTATAGTTATGAGATTGCGGAATTAAATAACAGCATGAATATGATATGCTGTTTGAGTTATCCCTACTTTTGTTTTCTCTATATCTTTGCCTTCTACCCCTAGACTATCTAGAGGGCCCTATTTACAATAATAATTGAATGTGGGATACAGTTTCAGTCTACTTGCACCCTATAATTGTTTACTGCACAGTTGTTTGAAGTGAAAGTTTTATATTGTCATTGATTGATCTTCAACTTTCTAAATCTCCTCTCTCCAGCTGCACCAATTGATGCCATCTATTATTACTTGTCTTGTTACCAAAAGATTGGGTAATCGGTTAAGTGACAATCACTGGGAGCTCAGAAACATGTCAGCGAGTCTGGTTGCTTCAATATGTAAAAGGTAGTCATGTTCTTGCTTCATGTTTTATTTTGAGTTCCCTTTAAAGATGTCGAGCACCTAGAAATACTTATTCCCCACTCATTTCATGATGCCGAGAGCTTTCATGTTGCCTCTGATCTTGTTCCTTGGCATTTGGTCCTTGTGCAAGCGTAAGGGACGAGGGGAGAAGCATTTTCATTAAGTTGTGGCAATTTAGATAATTTACGTCACCCATGTTCATAATACTTTATTCACTTTTTATTTAACCTTTAGCTGGTCATATTTGGGAGAATTAACATGAAAAGAAAACTGTGATGAGATGGAAGAGGAATAAAGCCCACTCATGGGTCAGACCTGCATGCAGGCATGTACATGTGCTATAGCTGCTTATCTGGCTTATGAGAATCAGCGAATCACACTTCCTGGGGTATTTTTTGCAGATACGGGCATGTTTACCATAATCTGCAGCCGCGTGTCATACGGACCCTTGTTCATGCTTTCCTTGATCCAAAGAAGTCATTGCCTCAGCATTATGGTGCAATCAAAGGATTAGCAGCGCTTGGACCTAGTGTGGTATGTTCAGCACTGGTAGAGATTGTAGTGCCTATGTACTAGATGCTTTAAAATATAAGAAATAGCTTCCACTTAATTGACTGAAGTTCACTCACTTTAGAACTTCCCTAATCCTTGTTATTTTATGATTCGTGATTTTCATCGCAAAAATTATGAACTACCTTGAATCTTACTTTTGGCTTCTGTTGGAGATGTCAATGTTCAATTTTGGTCTTGTTCATTTCCAATAATTTGTTAGTGTTGGTTTTAATCAATTTGCCATCTTTGTCAACATAGGTTCGGCTGCTGATAATACCAAATCTTGAGCCTTATCTGCAACTTCTTTCATCAGAATTGTTGCCTGAGAATCAAAGAAATGAGATAAAGAGGCTTGAAGCCTGGCGTGTTTATGGAGCACTGCTGGTCAGTTTCTTGTCTCGTGTTGCCAGAGAATATGGGTATGCAAATTAGTCTAATTGTGTAAAACTTGTTGCTTTCAGAGTGCGGCTGGCCTTTGTATGTACAATCGACTAAAGATGCTCCCCAATTTGCTCTCACCCCCAACTCGTGCTGTTTGGAAGACCAACGGGAAGGTTGCGACGTCAAGGATGGTCACGATATCAAGTATGAGCTCAGACCCTATAGTAGTCGCATGTTGTCAATTGAGTTTCCCACTAGCATTGTTTGATAATTAAGTACTGATTTTGTGGATTTGTAATTGCGTGTATAAAGCAGTTCTGCACATGATTGGAATGTTAATATGCTTTGCATTGTTAGCCATCAACTTGTTGTGAGCCCTTGAGGCCTCTACAAATTGAATGTTCTTGATAGTAATGATGAGACTATTTGCCTGTATTGTCTTATGGTGTTATGTCAGTACTTTAGTATTCAACTGCCAATGGTCCTAGTGCTGCCTGCTGATATGTTGGGTCCAGAAAATTGAGCACCAACAGCTGAGAATGGAATTGTTTTTTGTTACTGTCTGGTGCTTTCTTCTGGATAGATAGTTCATAGCAGCATTATTTTCTCTCACTAGATGGGGTAATGGTGTGCGTGGTCTTTACTATAGTGGCACTATAACTTGCTTGTTAATGGAGATCTTGTCTTCCAGATGGTTCCCACTAGCTAAAATGGTGGCTGATATAAATCTTTGTTAAAGTACCAATTCCAACTCATGCTTGCTCGGCTGTGTGTTTGTTAGTTCTGCTTTTATATGTAACAATCTTTGAATTTCTCTCTTTTTGTGTTCATATTTCGTTTTTCTCCCCTATCTTAGATAAGTGTATGATAATCTTGCTGCAATCTTTTCAGTCAGTTACGTTCCCTGAAATCAAACTGTTGATCCGGTTAATTTATGCCTTCTTACATGTAATGTACTTCATATGTGCACTCAGATAAACGAAGAGCGAGCTCGGATAACTTAAGGCAGCAACCGCCACTGAAAAGAGTAGCCACAGAGGGAATGATTGGTGGCATGCCTGCTAATTCCATGCAAGGAGTAGGGAGCGGATTTTCAGGGGCAGTGGGGGGTCCTGGTGTTTCTGTATTGCGTCAATTGCCCAGTGAAGGCACCTCAGGAAGGGATCCCGGTGGCGGCTCAACTTCAAAGACATCAAACGCCTTAGCCCAGGCTTGGAAAGAGGATGTGAATGCTGGACACTTGCTCGCCTCGCTGTTTGAATATTTCGGCGAAAGCATGTTCTGCTTCACTCCGAAGCCCGAGTTGTCCTTTTTTTTGTGATTGGTTAAGCTTGTGTATCTTGTTTATCTCATTATGGCGCATGTTTTGTGCAAAATTAATGTTCGCCTGTATCAATAAACTGTTTTAATTGTTCTTCTAGTAGTTTATGGAAACGGTAATATGTTAAGAGCCGTTGAGCTGGTCCCGTCCCTTGGATTCCGGAAGGTGATCTCTGCTGTTCTGCCGAAGGACGATCCAGTCATTTTCCCTCTCACTGGGGGATGCGGTGGAGCTGTGATTGGCCCGAAGCAAGTGAAGTTTGCTCTAGTTTGTGTCCGCGAGTGGGGTTCTTTAAGCCTTTACTGGGCCTCTAGCCGGAAAGTGGACCTTCCGGCAATGGGCCGTGAATTGACAGTTGTGCCCAATAATCCGGTGTTCATTTTGCCGAGGTGTTCGTTTTCTCGGCAATTGGTTTTACTGTACCGACACCCAATCATAAAGGGCCGCTTGCTAGGACGTCTATTGGGCCTCAAATGGGCCAAATGGTCTAATGTTGGGCCCATTTATAGTAAACCGGTCCATTGTTGATACTAAAGGCCCACGTGGTCCCCCTTTTGGGCCCCAGTGGTCCATTGTCGGGCCCATTTTCCTTAAATCGGTCCATCATTGAAGCTCATGCAAAGGTGCGCATCCAATCCCACTCTTGGGCCCGTAAATGGGCCACGTGGTTCCATTAGGCGTATTGGTCCATTGACAAGGCCCATTATATGGAGCTCAGGCGTGGCCCATTATTGGGCCTTTTGCAGTGGACGGGCCATTAGCAAGGCCCACGTTTTAAGTCCATTTGTGCTCACTGTACCAAAGGCCAATCTTTGTGGCCCACTTTTAAGCTAAATGGGCCGCGTGGCGCAATGTTGGGCCCTCGTGGAACAGCCCATTATTAAGGACCACGTATCAATCCGTCTACTCATACAATAAGCGATTTTGGCGGCGCGCTTTCGGGCCTCAAATAGGCCACGTGTCCCACTGTTGGACCCTTGTGCTGTGGAACGTTACAAACGGTCTAGTTGTACTAAAGGCCCACTTGTGGGTGGTAAAGTGTGCTACCCACTCGTGGTGGACCGGCCCATTATTAAATCACGTTTATTCCCCATTTGATTGGGCCATTTAGTGGGCCCTATGTCTGTCCCACGGGAGGTTGTCTTTGGGCCTTGACTGATTACTGGAAACCCAGAAGTTGGCCAACCCTACTGTAGGTCCATTAAGGCACGTGTTATTTTTACTTGGGGCCTCCATTTAGCCCGTTACCACGATATAGCCATTCGCACTGGGGCTTCCCCAAGGTACGTATGGTTTATATTTGGCGTTGATTGGGCCAATCATGGCTAAAATGTTATAACCCCAAACCCCCTCCCCCCCAAAAAAATAAAATAAAATTTCCTCATGTTTCTAAGACGAAACAGAGACAGACTAGCAAGATTAATTAAGAAGCTGATACATCAATGGGGCTGACAAAGAAGGAAAATACTCGCTCACACACAAACACTGCAAAAAGCCAAATAACCAAATGGTCCCTGTCGACCAGGAATCGGATACTTCTCATCAAATCCTGGGTCCTCCGATGATGGTATATATACTTGTAGAGCTTCATTCCCCCTCATTCAGAATAGGGACAATCAGCGGTTTCATTTGAGCGAGATATACAATTGCCCACCTGAAGAGAGAACGAAATGACCAAATTGAGGATAAGATAGAAAATGTGGAAATATTAAGACATTATTTCCTAGGTCCGAAAACCTTTCTCCTGGAGCACAGCTCATCTCCAATGGCAATTCGCAGTCAAGTTGCAATTTCTTATAGTACAATCACCGCTCAATATAACTACAGTCAAAGCGTTTTCCACTACATGCCTTAATCTAGATTGATTTCTATATTATCAGCTGTAAAATTGGGCAGTAACAGAATCCACATACTGAATTGTCAAAGGTGAATAGCATATATGATCATCTAACAAGAAAATTATATTTCCTTTTCAGTATAAAGAAAGCACTTCTCAATCATGATCTCTTATGCAATCGTAAGCATGCCAATAAGATTCTACTCATATTTGATGGACTGTAATCCATGCTCCCATTAAAAACTTATTGATCTGTTTTTCTGGTAGTCGCCACCCTAACTACTTAGAAGGACAGTACTGTAACTTCAATTCATGTGACCAACAATTAATACATCTCAATACATCCGTTTTTATGAGACAGACAGATTTAGAAAGGGATCTATTAAATCGTGCTACAGTTATTGTCCCTCAAACTAACATGACATTCCACAATTCAAAATATCTTTCAAGAAATGAGATACTGAAATAGCTGACTAGCAAGAGAGCAGTCACATGGAATTAATGCTCACGAACACTTTAAGCTGATATATTGCGATAGAAAGAGTACTTACATCATCCAACAACACACTGTTGCTGTAATAATCAACGTTAGATAGAACCTGCATCACAAGAACATGTTCATTCAGCAGACAAAAAATCTATATGGTACTTTAAGTTTATGCAAAAAGAACAAGAAACAGATCTCATGAGGGTGCACATTTTCTTTAGCACGTAATAAGAGAAAAACAACCAATATTTCTACAGGAATCACCATGGTTAGATCTTATTCATTTCTGCTAAGAGAGAGTTGCCACAGAGTTCTGATATATGTCTTAATATGAGAGAATTCATCTTCTTTTTTGTGATTGATTTTATAGGGTGCTTGTCTTTTTAGTGCCTATTTATATACTCTAGTGTCCCTTTGTCTATGACCTCCACAAGGAAGGGATGGAATTTCTTCCACTTATTATGATACATGGTGCACCTCACTATTAAGCATTACAAGGCATAAACCGAGACATATCCGACACTATATAAGCTGTCTGAACAAATGCAGCCACTTCAAAAGGCCAAACCGTCAAAGGTATCGGCAAATGATAATTGAACATGCAAAATTGAGGAATGTACAAATGAATATACATAAAGAGGAACTTACGCACAATCCAGACATAAAAGTTACACTTGACATTTTGAAGTTCAAATGAATCAGATACATTATGCATCATTCACATTCAGAGTCACTTAGACAAATTCATAGTTGCCGGCTAGCAGGAAACAGACACTATTCCCAACCAATGGGATTCAATTTTTAAGTAATCATAACTCTTTCATTTGCAACTGAACAAGCATGACAAAATTCTACGAGACAAGATTTTTATCATATTTTTTGAAAGCGTTTTTATCATATTTTTTGAAAGTGGATTCATTTTTTGACCATGTTCTCAGGATTCATTTCTTCATTTTAGTTTCCTCATTTGACTCCTGCCTTCAAACCTGTTCAGGTTTGCAAACTGACTACGATTTTTCATCAAATACACCAAGGCAGCTGTTTATTAAATATAGCCCGTCGCAACTGGTTAACGACAGTTTTCTTCTTCACAGATGCAAATCGCAAGGCCAAGCCTACTTCTATGCTCAAGTCTCCCACCATGCTTTCATTTCTCTGAAATTATCTTCTTCAGCCTTTTCCTCATAATGGAAATACCATCGACATTCACAGAAGCGAGTTTGCGGCAAACATCTGTTCTAATGAGCCGAGCAAAGGCACAAGCAAACTTGACTAATGACCAGCACACTTCATTCACAGGGCTTCCATTGAGCGGCATATATCCGACAGCGAGAAATCAACAGAAGCACTTAGAACGTCATAATTCCTCAAACGCAACACAGTCGATTACTTGCAATTCGGTACGCATCGACTGCTTTATCCGCAAAACCACACTATCGAACCAGCGCAGGAACAAGGAAAGAGGGCGAAAACGCCAGAGCAGAGAGAGCGTACAGATTCGTTGAAGGCCCTCGGTTGCAGCAGATTCTGGTGCAGAGCGACGCGATGATCCCGATCACGGCGAAGATCAGCGTCGTCACCAAGAACCCCATCGATCTCCGTATCTACGGCCGAGAACGCGCACAGTCCGGCGATCGAACTCGGAATCTGAAGCCACGATTAGGGTTTCCGATCACATGCCGAGACGCCGAAATCACGTATCGACACGAACGTTCTAGTTAGCGAGAATCGCGATCGAAGACTGAAACGACGAAACGAGAGCGAGGTCGCACCTTAGGGATCTTCCGGTGGCCCCCGCCGGCGAGGAGGATGGAGAGAGAATCGATCGCCGTCGCAAACTCCCAAAATCGGTGGTCGTGGCTCGTGACTCGTGATTGGCGATGGTGGAATTCGCCTTCGCTCGAGTATTAACCGGACGAGTCGGGTCGAACCGGTTTAGGCGCGTTTTGGGTTCATAACCGAAGCCCACGAGAACTTTAATTGGGCTCACGCCTTGGGCTGTCGAAGTGTAAAAGGCCGAAGGAGAAACGAAATTTTGGGCCACGTGTCTAGTCAGTTCTCTACATGGGCATCAATAAGTGGATCTTTCGTGACCTCTACACCTAAAATTAAAGAAACAAAGAAAAATCAGAAAAATAATTAAAAAATCAACAAAATATTAAGATAGAAATTGTCCGTGTTAGTACCGGTGATATTACATAAAGCCAGTCGACGTCCATGTTAGCAGTATCCGGCCAAAATTAGCCGAAATGATTGAATATGAATCAAGTTAAAAGATTTAAAACAAAATTAATACAAATATAATGGGTTTGTGACTTTTCCGATATTTTTCCCTTTTTTCCATTCTACTAACCCATTCCTTCTCTTTTTATAATTTGGGTTCTCATCCTTTTGCAATTATCCTACGAAAAAGAGTGTCCAAATATTACTTTACAATTTCCATGACATTATTGTGGAACTCTAGACCTAACATATTGATAATAATACAATCTCATGCATGCTTCGTGAACGTGTCTAAAGGCTGTATGTATATCTAAAAACAAAATCAGTACTGTAAAGCTTCTTATTTCTCACAAGCCATATAGGTGAATAACCGTGACATACCAAGAAAGTTTAATGGGCAAAGAGGAAAATGACTTTCATATAATGTCCATTGTTGGTGAATTACT
>NC_052617.1:8050773-8180667 GCF_016545825.1 Eucalyptus grandis | reverse complement strand
GCCGATGACTGGAATTTTATGCTGATTATTGTGGTGCAGTCTATTTATTTATTTGAATGCTAAATTATGCTGAATTGAATTAATTATGATTTTAGGATTTTATTCCGAAATTATTCAATTTCATAAATTAATTGGAAAATGACCGAGCGTGGGTCTATAGCGCCAATAATATTTTAATGGGCTATATATAGAGTGGTAGAAAAGAATGTTGTATTACGTGGCTCGGTGAATAAGTAAATTACCTTGGAGAATGCACATGATTTGTTAAATTGGTACATCACCTTGGAGAATGCATGTGGCTCGGTGAATAAGTAAATCGCCTTGGAGAATGCACATGGCTCGGTGATTAGATACTTCACCTTGGAGAATGCATAAGGCTCGGTGATCGAGTATATCGCCTTTAAGAATGCACGTGGCTCGCGTGGCCTGGCGCGGGTGGAGGCGAAGCGATGGTTTCCGGCGACGGCGGTGGCGATGGCATGCAGCGGCGTGCGGTTTCTCCTGCTGGTTTCTTGAGCTCGAGCAGCACAAAAATGGAGGGGATTGGGGTGGTGGACGGCAGCTGAGCAAGAGGGAAGAGAGAAAAGCCAAAATGGGGGCCTACCATGCACATTTTCCACATTTTTGTCCCCCTTGAGCTTGTCCTCCCAGCCAAGATCCTTTGGCTGCCATTCAACCACCAAAGCACACCTTTACAACATTTGAAGTGGTCCAAAAGACTTGGCAATGGGGGGAGCTACGAATTTCCAACAATTCTCTCTCAATTGGACACTTATATCATCTCAAATCAATCTCATTTGGCCTCCATAAATTCATTTGACACTTCAATGCTTCAATTGACATTTTTCTTGACCCATGAATCCATCTTGCATCCCAATTTTGTGACAAAAAACGATCTCCGGCATTTTCTTGACAAAAACGGTCCCACGATGACTTTTTCCCAAAAAGTCTCGGGTTTTAGAAAAATTTTCTGAGACTGGGTCGACACTCCTAGAATTTATTGTGAGATGACAGAAACTTCAATTTCTGAAATCGGACTTGAATTCACGGTTAATTTCCATTCATCGCGTTTTTAGCGTGTCCTAGACTACCGGGTAGTTTTCAGAGATTTTTAGTGCAAATGACCCATGGTCGATTTTCTTCGAGCCACAATGAACCCACTCGACACATTGGCGACTCTCAATTGTCGTGAAAATCTCGAGGATTCAAATACAAACACATGGTACCAAAACGACAGAAAAATCAATCTAAGGCCGGTCGACGAGAAATTTCCAATTTTGTGGTGTCACCCACAATTAGCCACATATCTTAGTTGAACAGACCTATCTTTGATCTCTAATCAATTTATATTTGTGCCGTAATGATCTCGGCAAATGAACAAGGTCGAGTAACTGATCCTTGGTTGAATTCTCAAGTCTATTGCATTAAAATTCCTTAATAGCTTCCCCAGATAATCTAGTTATCTCAAGAGTGATCAACTCTGAGAATAGCCCTATAGGTGCGTCAATGAAATGCCCAATTTATTCAGTAGAAAACAGGACTGAAAATCTGGGATGTCACCGCGCCGACCAAGGTCGGTACCCGAAGAGGACGTGTTAAAGCGCCAGCACAGGCTAGCGCTGGTGGTGAAGCACCACCTCCTGTTGGTGCTAGGGTAGTAGCCCCTGGTGATCCCGGGATCGAAGGGATCATGCGAGTACTAGAAGTCTGGGAAATATGTGGCATCCGAAAAATTTTGTCAACCCTTAGATGCGCGATGGTCCGTAGCTAAGTGATGGAGGTATCATTCGGACTATGTCATTTATATTATTTACGGGCATTGATTCGTATTATTGTTGGATCAATACATTATGTTTAGTGACGGGTCCGATTGTAGAATAAACTATGGTCTTGTCAAGTTCATTCTCCATGCAAGTAATTAATTTGATGCTTGTGCAATGTATATAAGTTTGAGGATTAAAATTTTGAAGAAATGGGCCACCCATTAGGATCATATGGCCACGGTTTTGCTAGCCCAAATAAACCGAGACGCCCCCCTTAATGATCGACAAAGCAAGTCAATAACCCACATCTTTTCTCCAACTTAGTTGACCGAGGGAGAGCCAAGGGAGGCCACGTCGCTTCCTTGTGGGGCTGCTAACGAAGAAGAAAACTTGGACAGCTGCTGCCACGTGACTTTGTCTTCGGTAGTCAGCGAAGGGAGAAAGAGAACCGAGCGATGGCCACGTTGCTTCCACCCGTCCTCACCCCCTTTCTGCTACCGAGACCCTCCTCGATTGTTGACTGGTTGACTAGTTTTCAACAAAACCAGTGACCAGAAAACAGCTAGCAGTCGAGCAAAACAGAGAGCGAGAGAGGAGACCGCATGCAAGCCACGTTCCCACCCACCTGTCCTCGTCTCCTCCACCTGTCCTCCATGCATGCATCCACCGAAAATCCCCCTCTTCCTTGTCTGGTTCTTAGCAAAACCAGCGGCTAATCTGCTCGTGTAGGTGAGCTAAAGAGAGTGACCGAGCAAAACCGAGAGTAGAGAGAAAGAGAGAGTTCGAGCAAGGAAATTCGCGAGTGAGCAGCAGGCGGGTGAATGGCGAAGAGGAATTAGGGACCGCCTTCTGCCGTGCTCGAGCTGCCGCCGTCAATGCCGCTAGTCTCTGCCGCCGTTGAGCCATGCCCGAGACCCACGATCCCTTTGTTTTGCTTGCTGATTGAGCTTAGGAGTGAGGCAAGTGAAGTCCTAAATCCTACCCTTTACATTGCTGTGTGTATGTGTAGTAGATGGTAAGTCTTGGTTGCGGTAGATGGGATGAGATTTCGGAGCCTTGAAGAGAGATTCGTTGGTCATGCATGCTGTTTCTGGAAAGACCAGTTCGACCGTCCTTGAGTTTGTGGGTTGTATGTAACTTTTTAGTCGGAATATTGTTTCGATTTCTTCATGAAAGTTGTAGAGAACACCTTGACGAACAACATACTAAAATTTGAGACAGAACGAACAAGTATTGGTTAGTGAAACGATTTTTCTTTGGAGAAGTTAGATCTGGAATTTGTTGTGATGACCTTTAGAGATTTCGTGGTCTGTAAAGTAACTTTTTAGTGAAAATATCACTTCGATCTCTTAATGAAAGTTGTAGTATACTTCTTGAGTTAGAACATATCAAAATTTTAGAGGAAATGAACAAATATAGGTTGGTGAAAATCGTTGTCTTTTGAAGAAACTGGCTCTGGGAAAAACGTTACTTCGACCCAGCATGATTTCATGATTTTTATAAAATCATACAGTTAAAATTTGTTCGTGTGTCCTTAATGAAAGTTGTAGGTAATATTCTGAGGAATAACATACACAACATTTAGAATAAATGAACATATGTAAGTCGGTGAAATGAGTTTCTTTCGAAAGATGATAATCTGGAAAAGATGACACCGAGAAAAGGGGAAAATAATCGTCTATATCTATTAACCTAGAGCGATTTGGGTTTTGATGTCTTCATGAGATATTTACCTCTAGGACTTGTCTATAACATGTCAAAATTTCATAAATTTTGAAGTTCATTTGGGTATTTAATCGAAATGTTTTCTGAAACTGTGCAAGCCGAATTGTTAGAATTTTTAAAGCTGTAATGCGTGGACTATTCGGTTTTATGTGAAATTCTTTTGGTGAAGTATTCTTCATGAAATATCTGCCCTTAAGTCTTGTCTATCACAGGATTGTTTGAATTTCGAAATCTGCGATGCATGGGCCGTACCCAATCTTGTAGAGTTCTGTTGGCATAATGTATTTACGAGATAACTACCTTTAGGTGTTGTTTATAATCTATCAAAATTTCATAATTTTTGGAGTCTGTTTAGGCATTAAATTGAAAGTATTTTCGGAATTGTGTATGATGCTTCATCCGAACATTTATATATTTTCAGAAAAATAAAAGAATTGGTTTCATGTGATGTGATGTATTGTGTTGCATATATGGTATCATATAGCATGGTACATAATGTCAAAATTTGAAATAGACCTTGTTACCATCACATCATATGCCACGTTGATATTGAGACACAATTGTGAAAATGAAATATGATAATGAGGATACCGTCGAAGGTGTGAGCCGACGATGCCCTGGGAGTGTCGGGATGCCCGGTGGCCCAGTGGCGTAATTCCGGAGGGTCCTCGGGAGTTTCGAGATGCCCGATGGTATACGGTACGTAATTCCAAGGGGAATGCCTGGTAGTATGTCGGTACGTAATCCCGGAAGCCCCGGAGGTGTATGTCGGGGGAATTCCTCGTGATGCCAGGTGGGATGCGAGATGCCCGGAGGTGTGTGCCAGAGGTTCCTCGCGATGCCAGGTTGGGTGCGAGCGATAAATGAGGGATGCAAACATTGGTCCCTGGAAAGCAAAACTGATGAGATCCTTGTGAAAGATAAGAATTGAAAGTGAATCATGTGCATGGGTGTATGCATGTGGCACGATGTATGATCTGCTTATGAAAGTAAATTGGTGCTATTTGATATTGAAAATGCGATCATGAAGGCATGAATGGATCTTATGGTGATGTATGCTTGATAGCATGGATGATATGAATCATGGTGATATATGCACGATGGCATGGTGAGATATGCATGACTGCATGGTGGTATATGCACGTTGCATGGTGAGATATGCATGGCTACCTGATGGTATATGTACAAGTGCATGGTGGTATATGCACGATGGCATGGTGAGATATGCATGACTGTATGGCGATATATGCACTACTGCATGGTGATGTATGCTCGATAGTATGGATGATATGTGCTTTACTCGTGATACCTTGATTGTCTTGCTTGTTGCATTGTGTAGTTTGATGGATCTTTACTGTTGAGTGATTGTACTCACCCCTTTTGGGGGCTAACATTTCAGACTAGATAAGATACATCTGCTGCCACTACCACCGGTAGATGGATCGAGTGGTTGGATATGACTGCGAGGAGGAGGATAGCAAAGGAAGGAACTTTTGGACGCCGACACTGATCGATGGACTTTAAGTATACGATTATTGGAGAAGATGTCGGTCATCTTTTGAAGTATAGCCGAGTATAGAAGACTACGGCATTTGATGTACCGATGAATGATGTCCATCTGGTTTAGGTAAATAAAAGTGCTCGGTTTTTTACCTATAAATGTTTAGTAGGTGTGCATCGTTTTCTGAACATAGGGAAGGGAATTTGATGGATGTGCTTCCGCCATATAAAAATTGCGCAGGGACCGATCTAAAAGATGTAAACCCCCAGGTTGTATGGACCCGCTGCAATTGAAATGATATCAGAGTGACATGTGATTAGGGAAAGTGAAAGGTAAGCGAACTATGGCGACCCTAATGGATTGGGGGCCATTTGAGGGGTGCCACAAAATAGGATGGATCAGCAGGCGTAGAATCAAGCCACTGCTGTTGAAGCCGCCGCTTAGGCCGTCGCTACTGCTGCTGTTGCCACCACTGCTGAGGTTGCCCCCGCTACAACACTTGTCACTGCACCTATCGTCGCCCCTGCTGAAGTTCCGCCAGGAGTTGTGGTCATCGGGAGACCGATCCACAAGTTAGTGGAACAATTTTGAAGTTGAACCCGTTGAGGTTCACTGGTATAGTGGATCTTGAAGCTGCATCGCTCTAGATACAAGATTTGGATAAGGCGTTTGCATTGCTGATGTGCAACGAAGAAGAAAATGTGATACTAGCTGTGTACCAACTTCAAGGTAATGCCAACATTTGGTGGAGAGCCGCCAAGGACACTGTGTTCCCGGAAGGTGTGGTCCTAGTGTGGGACACCTTCCTCATAGCTTTTAATGAACAAGTATTTCTCGGGTAATGAACAAAAATAGAGGAATTCCAACATCTCCGCCAAGGGAGCATGACAATTGACCAATATGGGGTCAAGTTTGCAGAACTGTCACAGTATGCCCCAAGGTTAATAGAAGACCCTGAAGAGAAAGCTCGAAAATTCAAAAGTGGTCTTCATTTTGAATTGAAGCAACCTCTGCTACCATTGGACTTGAAAGATTATCGAGAAGTCTATCGTCAAGCTCAGATGATAAAGAGAGGATTAAACGAGCAAGCTGCCTCGTCTGGATCAAGGTTTAACTCTCATCGAGAAGGGATTCGTAGGAAAGAGGCCTATGCCTGGAGGTAGATTCCAAGTCCCACCCAACAAGAAGGGTGGATTTGGTAGATCAGTGCCTAGTAGGAGTGAAGCATGTCGCTTTTGTGGAAGGCGACACGGGTCAGCCCCATGCCCATCTAAGCCAGGTGCGTGTTTTGAATGTGGCCAGCAGGGCCATATAGCTAGGAATTGTCCTAAACGACCAAGAGGACAACCTCAGTTACCGCCACCACCACCGATGGGCCAGATTATGGGATATGCACCTGAGAACGCTCCACAAGGAGGTCAGCTGAGACCACCAGTTCAGGGTACAGCGTATGCCATCACACAAGGTCAGGTGAAGTTACGCCTAACGTGATCACAGGTATGGTTTCACTAAATGACCATTCTGCTTACACTTTATTCGACTTAGGAGTAACTCATTCCTTTATTGCCGAGCAGTATGTTAAGTTATTAGGATTAAGTCCTATATTGTTGGAGTCAGCAATTTGCATATCTACGCCATTAAAGGATAAAGTTATTGCTACTTTAGGTTGTTTTGGTTGCAAATTAGCGATGGTGAGCGAGTGGGGAAAATAGACTTATTAGTCCTAACCATGTATGACTTTGATTTGATAATTGGCATGGACTGGCTCACCAAGCAACGAGCTATAATGGACTGCTATCGCAAAGCGATTTAGTTTGACCCGTTAGAGGGTAAGAGCTTCGAGTTTGTCGGGAATCGAGGAGGACCCTCGATTGTCCTGATCTCATCGCAGAGGCAACTCATCTGTTAGACGAGGGTTGTCAAGGTTTCCTCGCAACTATCGTGGATATGACAATTGTGGAGTTGAAAATGGAAGACGTTGTTGTGGTGCAAGAATTTCCAAATATCTTTCCAAAAGAATTGCCAGGTCTACCGCTAGAAAGAGAGATAGAATTTGTGATTGAGTTAGCCCCCGAGATAGAACCAATTTCTAAGGCTCCTTACCGGATGATGTTATTTGAATTGAAGGAACTGAAGGTGCAGATGCAAGAGCTTTGGACAAGGGATTTATTCATCCTAGTTCAACACCTTAGGGAGCACCAATTCTATTCGTAAAGAAGAAAGATGGTTCGTTGCGCTTATGCATTGACTATCGGCAACTCAATCAGGTAACGATCAAGAACAAGTATCCACTGCCAAGGATTGATGACTTGTTTGATCAGTTACAAGGAGCATCGATATTTTCAAAGATCGACTTGAGGACAAGATATCATTAGCTGAGAATTAGGAAGGAAGACGTTCTTAAGTCAGCATTTCATACTCAATATGGTCACTATGAGTTCACATGTCATTTGGGTTGCCGAATGCTCCCGCTACCTTCATAGATTTGATGAACCGAATATTCAAGGAATATCTAGATTAGTTTGTGATCGTGTTTATCGATGATATTCTGGTGTATTCGAGAAGTGATGAAGAGCATGAGAGTTAAGCGAGACTAGTGCTGTAGACACTAAGAGTCCATCAGTTGTATGCCAAGTTTAGCAAATGCAAGTTTTGATTGACTCGCGTTGCTTTCTTAGGTCACGTGATTTTAGGCGAAGGAAACTCTGTGGAGCCAAGCAAGATTGAAGTCGTGATAAATTGGCCAAGACCGACTACAGTGACAAAAATAAGAAGTTTTCTAGGTTTGGCAGGTTATTATAGACGGTTTGTGGAAGGGTTCTCATCTTTAGCGTCGCCACTAACAAAACTCTTAAAGAAAGAAGAGAAATTTGTATGGACAAACAAGTGCAAGAGTAGTTTCCAAGAGCTGAAAGAAAAGCTGACTACCACACATGTGCTGAATATCCCATATGGTCCTGGAGGATTCGAGATCTATAGTGATGCATCATTCAGAGGATTGGGTTGCGTATTGATGCAACATGGCAGAGTAGTTGCATACGCCTCCCGTCAGTTAATGACTCATGAATAGAATTATCTGACGCATGACTTAGAACTCGCGGCGATTATCTTTGCCCTAAAGATTTGGAGACATTATTTGTGCGGAGAAAAATTTCAAATCTTCACGGACCATCAAAGTCTCAAGTACCTATTCTCTCAAAAGGAATTGAACATGAGACAACGCCGATGGATGGAATTACTGAAAGACTACGATTGTGATATTCTATATCACCCGGGAAAGGCGAACAAGGTCGCCGATGCTTTGAGTCAAAAGTCTTCAGTTGCTCATACACTGATTAAAGAGTGGAACTTAATCGAGAGAGCTTGAGATTCGGTATTCAAGTTTGAGGTAGGCCACCTTTCAAGTCTTATGGCCACCCTCAGAATTGAACCGGATGTCCAGATCAGAATCAAGTTACTCCAACCGACAGATCCAGATGTATAAAAGATCCTGCAAGAGGACACTAAGAAAAGAAATGGTGACTTTCAGGTTTCTAATGAAGGAACACTAAGGTTCCGAGGACGTTTGGTTGTACTTGACGATGTGGAGCATAGAGAGGATATTTTATCCGAAGCACATTGTAGCAATTACATCATTCATCCTGGAAGTACCAAGATGTATCATAATCTGCGTCAACACTATTGGTGATCAGGTATGAAGGCGGACATCGCCAAGCATGTCGTCAAATGTTTGATATGTCAGTAGGTCAAAGCTCAACATTGCAAGCTGGAGGACTTCTGCAACCTCTCATGATCCAAGAATGGAAATGTGAGCATATCACGATGGACTTTGTGACCGGACTACCGAGGAGTCAAAGAGGAAATGATTCGATTTGGGTGGTAGTCGACAAGACTGACAAAGTCGGCTCACTTCATTGCAGTTCGAAAGGACCTTAGTTTGGATAGACACGCAGATTTGTACATGCGTCAGGTGGTTCGTATACGTGGAGTGCCGATTACGATAACTTCGGATAGAGACTTGAGGTTTACCACCGCTTTTTGGAAGAGTTTACAAAGTGCCTTAGGTACCAAGCTTCAATATAGTACGGCATATCATCCTCAAACGGATGGCCAGTCTGAGAGGACCATTCAGACCCTCGAGGACATGCTGAGAGCTTGTGTACTAGACTTCAAAGAAAGTTGGGAAGATCAACTACACTTGGTGGAATTTGCCTACAACAACAGTTATCAACAGAGCATCAAGATGGCTCCTTTTGAAATGTTGTATGGCCGAGTCTGCAAACACTAGTGTGTTGGGATGAAGTTGGGAAAGAAAAATTACAGGCCTAAAATTGGTCCAGCAATTAGTGGATCCCATGGCAGTGATCAGAAACGAATTAAAGACCGCTCGTAGTCGTTAAAAGTTACGCGAGACAAACGTTGGAGGTTTTTGAAATTCCAAGTTGTTGATCACATTTTTCTAAAGGTGTCACCAATGAAAGGAACTTCGCACTTTGGAAAGAAAGGAAAACTGAGTCCGAGGTACGTCGGTCCGTTTGAGATTCTTGAGAGAATCGGGAGTTTAGCGTATCGTCTTGCGTTGCCACCGAGATTGGTGCAAGTGCATGACATATTTCACATGTCGATGTTCAGGAAGTATGAGTCTAACCCGTCCCAAGTGCTCAATTTCGAGGAATTGGAGGTGGATGACCGTGTGTCATACGTTGAAAGCCCGGTTTAGATAGTGGATCGGAAAAAGCAAGTTCTACTTCAAAGACCATTCCGTTGGTCAAAATGGTATGGCAACACCATGGTACAAAAGGAGCAACATGGGAGACTGAAGAGTCGATGAGACAATTGTACCCCCACATTTTTGTAATGGTTTAAATTTCGAGGACGAAATTTTTATAAGAGGGGAAGAGTTGTGACATCCTAGATTTTCAACCCTGTTTTCTACTGAATAAATGGGACATTTCATTAACACGCCTATAGGGCTGTTCTCAAAGCTGATCACTCTCGAGATAACTAGACTATTAGGGAAGCCATTAAGGAATTTTAATGCAATAGACTTGAGAATTCGACTAGGAATCGGCTTCTCGACCGTGCTCATCTTTAGAGGCCACTAAGGCACAGTTAAAAATCGATTTGAGATCGGAGATAGATCGACTCGACTGAGATGTGTGGCTAATCGTGGATGACACCACTAAATTAGAAATTTCTCGTCGACAGCCACTAGACTAATTTCTCTATCGTTTTGATACCCTATGTCCGTATTTGAATCCTCGAGATTTTCACGACAACCGAGAGTCGCCAATGTGTCGAGTGGGTTCATTGTGGCTCAAAGAAAATCGACCACGGGTCATTTGCACTAAAAATTTCCGAAAACTACCCGGTAGCCTAGGTCACGCTAAAAACGTGCTCGAGTGAAATTAACCGTGAATTCAAATCCGATTTCAGAAATTTAAGATTCTGTCATATCACAATAAATTCTAGGAATGTCGACTCAGTCTCAAAAGATTTTTCTGCAACCCGAGACTTTTTGGGAAAAAGTCGGCATAGAACCGTTTTTGTTCAGAAAAAGCCGAGAATTGTTTTTGATCGCAAATTAGGGATGCAAGATGGTTCAAGGAGTGAGAAGAAAAATACTAAATTGAGTATTGACTCGACCACGGGATTTATTGAGGCCGAATGTGATTGAATTAAGTTAGATGAAGTGTCCAATTGAAGCCATTCCCTTGCAAATTCGTAACTCCCCCATGCCTAGCCAAATTGGACCATTTCAAGGGTTGTATAATGTGCATTGGTGGCTTAAGGATAGCCAAGGAAGCCACGCTTGGCTAGGAATGAGTAAAGGGGGACAAAGACTTGGAAAATGAAGGCATGTGGACCCATCTCCCTTTCTTCCTCGACAAGCTGCCGTCCAAGCCATCCTCCTCCTCATCCAAGCTACTGTGCGACACCAACAAGCTAGCAAGCCACCGGAAGTAGCCACGCCACCACCACCGTACGCCGTCGCCGTTCCCACGCGCCTCCGCCCGCGAGCACCATCCGCCTTGTCGCGTCTAGCCACTGCAGCCAGCCGCGTCCTAGCCTTCTGCCCATGCTTCCTAGCCCTTGGCCGAGCTCAGCTGGAGCTATGCTTTGCCGTTCCTCCGCCGGTAAACCCCCGCAAAGGCCCGATTTGGCCTTTCCACCCTTTTCCCGATCAATTTTCGTGTTAATCTAGCTTGCTCCTCTCTATTTCAGCACCAAACAGAGAGTAGAAATTGTGGGTTTCCAACAACTTCTAGGGCTATTTTAAGGTGGTCCTGAGTCTCGGTTGCTTGGCCCGCCTTAAGGAAAGTCGACCCCCGCGACGTTCCTGTCGGTTTGATCTGACCCGCTCGTTAAACAAGTGAGTTTTGCTCACTAATCCCTTATTAGTTGGTTAATGTTGCTTAGGGGTGGTTTAGATTTAATTAAGTATGATTAAGTGGATAGATTAGAGTAGAGTAATTAAATTAATGCCTTATCAATGCATGTTAGCAATTGATTAGTGATGTTAGTAAGTAGACTCGTGTTATTATTTATTGAACAAACCTCGGATATTTTCGGGTCCGTTTTGGCGTTCAATTAGGCATTTGGGCCTAAATTGGATTTATTGCATTTATTTAATAATTTCCATAATTAATTAATTATTTATTTATTTCAGAAATTAGGCTAGGATAGCCGACAATTGGAATTTTATGCTAATTATTGTGGTACAGTCTGTTTATTTATTTGAGTGCTAAATTGTGCTGAATTGAATTAATTATGATTTTAGGATTTTATTCCTCAATTATTCAATTTCAGAAATTGATTGGAAAATGACCGAGCGTGGGTCTATAGCGCCAATAATATTTTGATGGGCTATATATAAAGTGGTAGAAAAGAATGTTGTATCACGTGGCTCGGTGAATAAGTAAATTACCTTGGAGAATGCGCGTGATTTGTTGAATTAGTACATCACCTTGGAGAATGCATGTGGCTCGGTGAATAAGTAAATCGCCTTGGAGAATGCACATGGCTCGGTGATCGAGTATATCGCCTTTGAAAATGCACATGGCTCGGTGACCTAGTATGTCGCCTTTGAGAATGCACGTGGCTCGATAACTAGATACATATAATCTTGGAGATTTCATAGTATGGATTAAAATGACCGGGGAATGGTCTGCTTGACATGTAATCGACTAGTCGATTGATCAATGATTTGATCTAATGCTGTGAATTGATGCGATTTTTGTATATCTGATATATACTGACTTGTAGGAAGGAACTGAGGCCAAGGTAAGTCCTCTGACTCGTGTTGTGCTTAGGTAGCCTCTAGAGTGTATTGGCTTCCTAATTGGGACTTAGGGAGTAAAATTTGCTGAGATATAGTCTCACCCTATTGTGGGACAACATTTCAGGTCCTTAAATGGTAGTACCTCCACTTTCTTGTCCTCCTATGCATTTTAGTATACCTAAAGAGATCACCAAGATAGGGTACCACTTTCCGATACACCCCCACCCGAGATGGGCTAGAGTATGTTTTGGTAAAATCAATCGTCTGGGTTGATGTGGGTAGAGATGACTTGAGGCCCCACGAGTATCGATTGTGGTATCGTCACTACCATGATGGACGAAGAGAGGGTCTAGTACCAGAAGGTGATGTGCCTCTGTTCGTCTTAGAGGTAGCATTTGGAAAGGGGACTGCAAATCTCAATGACGAAGCGGTGACCGATACCAAAGACCCTAACCTCGAGGATGACCCTAAATCTCCAATACACTCAGCTGAGGGCTTTAACTGGAGTGAAGAGGAAGAATGGGAGATAGTAGAGGAGGAGGAGTATCCAGATGAGGAGTACCCAAAGGAGAACTTAGAGGAGGAACCTAAAGAAGAAGACCCTGAAGAAGAACTTGAAGAAGAACCTGAAGAGGAGTCGGAGGAGGATCTCGAGGATGATTCAGAGTATGACCTGGATGAGGATTGAAAACCCCCTCATGTTTTGCAAACTCTAAGTTGTGATCTGATGTGTGATAGATCTAGCTTGTTAATAGTATTGTAATATATACTCTGAGATTTGCTTATATAAAAGTGTGGTTGTGGTTTTTCAGTTGTGAAAAATATAGCCATACTTTTCTATCCCATTATTTTATTGTCTGGGGATTAATTTATATGCTTCCACATGCATATTAAAATGAAAGGGTCGGCGATGTGTCATGGGACGTCGCTATTAAATCAACCAAGGTGAGGAATGAGTGCGTGCTCGAGGATCGAGGCGTGACAAGTTCTGGACAAAAATGGCTCTAGAACGACTTTTTCCCAAAAAGTCTCGGTTTGTAGAAAAATCTTTTGAGACTGAGTCGACGCTCCTAGAATTAATTGTGACATGATAGAACTTTCAATTTCTAAAATCGGACTCAAATTCGTAGTTAATTTCAATTCAACGCGATTTTAGCAAAACTTAGACTACCGGGTAACTTTCAGAAATTTTTAGCGCAAATGACCTGTGGTCAATTTTTTTTCGAGCCACGATGAACCCACTCGACACATTGACGACTATCAATTATCGTGAAAATCTCGAGGATTCAAATATGGACACAGGGTACCAAAACGATAGAAAAATCAATCTAGTACCGGCCAACGAGAATTTTTCAATTTAGTGGTGTCACTCACGATTAGCCACACATTTCAGTCGAACCGACCTATCTCTGATCCCCAATTGATTTTTAACTGTACTGTAATGGCCTCTAAAGATGAGCATGGATGAAAAGCTGATTCCTGGTCGAATTCTCAAATTTATTGCATTAAAATTCCTTAATGGCTTTCCTGGATAATCTAGTTATCTCGAGAGTGATCAACTCTGAGAACAGCCCTATAGGTGCGTCGATGAAATGCCCGATTTATTCAATGGAAAACAGAATTGAAAATCTGGGATGTCACACTCGTGATTGTTGTCATGCTTTGGTGGAGTTTAGGTCGATCTTTCAGTTTCAAAAAAGTTCCCGATTGGTTGTAACATGGAAGGATGCAAAGCCTCTCGAGAAGTTAAATTATTATTTTGTATTATATACAATTAAAAGTTTAGCGTGGGGTATTGACTTACAATATAAGAAAATTGCACGATATGTGACCACACGAGTTTTTTTTTTTTTTTTAACCACTGATCATAATCTTTTCACTAAAAAAATATTTCACAAAAATTTTAATTTTTCCCGACAATGCGCGTGCCATTTCTAGTAACCTTAGAAAGACACCAATCCTGTTGGAGAGTGTATAGATTTCTTCTTGTATTATTCACGGTGGATAAAAGGGGAAGCCAGTGGTCACCCATTCCCTATCAAACTCAATGAACGAATCTTGTTCATGCGAAATGCCCACTTTTAGATAGTAATAATCAAGTCATAATTGTTTCGAGGTATACGTAACGAAAAAGTCGCACGTAGAAATGGAAACTAATCAAGCTACTCGTGAGATACGAGATGGATTCTTTGAATTTTGCCGAGTCCAATTAAGAAGTTGTTAATTGGGCTGAGTTCATGCTTGATAATGCCTAGCTTGAGTATCTTACTTTGGAGCCAAGCTAATCGAGCTGTTGAATTACATTTGAGTGCATGCATATGATCAGACTATAAATACAATACATAGAAAAACAGCATTATTTTTTTATACTCCCTTTTGTAGTATCTCTCAATTCTTACTTGAGTTAGACTCGAGCTAGACTCCAGCTCACAGCAGATTTACTTGCTAATTGTAGAATCGAATAGTCGGGCTTGAATTTATTGAAAGCTAAATCAAGGTTGAACTGGATATTGAGCTTTGCATAAATCCAGTTAACTTGAGCTCGACCACGATGGAAATGTCGATTTGTCTTAATTTATGCCGCTTAATCTCGGTAAATGATGGGTCTCATTATAGTAGTCATTATGTTCTCGATTTCATCCACTGGAATTGAATAATTGAATAAGATATAACACCCCAAGGGCATTTATGATGTTAGTGCTCTAATTAAGCTGTCGTGTCATTGACTTGCGTTTTGGTCTTGTTGACCTATTCAAGTAAAGTCACCGAGAATTTTAGTTCGACGCGAGCCCCTAGTTTCAACATGATGTGAGAGTAGCCTTTCAGTTGGTAAGCGGTCCAGTCCATAAGTTGGCTTAATAAGATTTTGAGGGTTCTATCAAGTATACATACTCGAAATTTCCATAAACTTCCAACATTAAAACTATCGCATCATCTTGTTCTCGATTTATTTAGACCTTTTCATAAGGTTTCTTACCCTCCATAGTCACAATTCCTTAAATGGTTTGATTAGTTTCGGAGTCATTGTTATCCTTGCCTTTCTCCATTAAGTTTTACTGAATCGATGTCCCATGTCATTTTATTAAATTGTATAGGGATTTGACAGAACCAATTGAAAGTTTGGGACTTATATTGCACACATACAAAAGTTGAGGGAGTTAATTGAATCAACTAGAGTTTGAATTGCACCCAAAACTATTTTTACTGACTAGTAGGTTCGTTATTCCTTTCGAAATGGAAAAACTACATTCAACGATGTCGATCTGATGCATTTTGCAAATTCTTTCCTGATCTCATTGCGACAAGCTGGAAACCATAGTGAAGTAAGCCCGCAAAAGAGAAGCAAAAGAGAAGCAACTGTTCTGGGCAAGAGTATTAACTTTTTGCTAGTGACTTAAATACCCAACAGACTGAACAGCCCTCCCCCCCCAACCTCCTCCCCCACCCCCCGCCCGCCAGCCAAAAACAAAAACAAAAACAAACAAACAAACAAACAGCAAACGGTGCATCCGTAAAGCTAACTTCAAAACTTACAATCCCTTCGATGCTCGAAATTTCTTGCCTTTGAGATCACGAAGTTCAACGCGGAGCTTCCGAGAACGATGCATCCGTAAAGCTAACTTCAATTTGTTGATATCCTATGTAGTACTTTAGCTTTAGCTAGTATGTCCATGATGGGGTGCAAACGGAACGCACCGTTTCGTCTTGATACGTAACGATGGAAAGTCACTAATGGAGGGGTACGAAGGGAGACGTATAAAATCCTCCCGAACACAACCGTTGGATGGGTTGGCAATTCATTCGCACCAAATTTTCTCTCCATTTCCATCAAAGAAGATCAAGGCGTTCCATTTAATCTTTGCAAGAACAATTGGCATTTACGCCGTGGAAATCGGGTGTTTTCCTTGTGATTGCATCCAGGCTAACGTGAGGTAGTGTTGTTCGTGTTTCATCGGCAATTCAACGATCGTTCCGGGGCTATTTGCTGTTTGCGCATTGGAATCAGGTAAGTCGTCTTCCGCCGACTCGAATTCCAACATTGGTATCAGAGCCCGATCGTGATTTCTACCTTATTTTTCATTGAGTTTTCTCATTTACCATTTGATATTGAGATCAAGAGATAGTATTCTACACTGTTTGGATCTCTGATAGTCGGAATTGCCATATGAAAAACTCGAAATTGAACCGGAGCAAAGAACGGGTTCGGGGTCGCGTGCATCCGTGAGGTTTTGGCCGTTTTTCGAAATGATTTTTTGGTCAAAATTAATTTTTGAATATACAGGGTGAAAGAACTCGTCGAGAGGAGTTCGGCGATGGGTCAAGCGCTGCCGGCGACGCCGGACATGCCCACACGGACGGCCAGAAGCCGCTGCGCGTGGGCACCACGCGCCTGAAGCGCTAGCACAGCCAGCACGTCTGCCACACGCGCCGGTCGGCGAACCGGCACGTGCTAACGCGCGCCAGCTGGTGAACCGGCATGCGCCGGTCGGCGAATCGGCGCGTGATGACGTCACCATGACGTCACCCAACGGTCGGTAACCGCTGGGATGACGTCATCAATGACATCAGCACCGGCGACAGTTGGCCGGCTGGTCATCGGCCAGCGAACCGACCCGACTCGACCGACGACCCAACCCGAGACCCGACCCGACCCGACATTGACTGGTCAACGGTCGAACCGGCCAGGAGCCGTTTGGCTTGTTGGCCCGTGTGCCACACGCGCCGCACACTCAGGCGGCGCGTGGGGCGCGTGCAAGCTCCGATTGGAGCGTGGTTGGTCATGTTTGGTTCGTATGAGTGTCGTCTACACAGTGGTATAATTATTTTATACTTTTGAATTTTATAAATGTATGAAAATGCGTAGGAAACCCTATGTACGCGTATTTTTAGGGTTTAATGCAGTTTATTCATTTGTAGCTTGTATTTTCTTGTGATTTAGGAAATACAGTAGCTAGCTTGTGTGCAAATGATATTATATATGCTGTGTAGAGCTTGGTTCAATGATATGAAGTATATATTTTAATATACTTGCAATTTTCTAGTTGCTAGAAAATTAGAACAATGGTAGGAAATCCATTACATGTTGAATTGCAATTTTAATTATAGTTGAAGCATGATTGTTGTTTATACGCTGGTTATTATCATGCAATGTTTTTTGTGTTAAGGAAAAATGTAGATATTACATAAGGTCGTGTAATTATTTTTCCTAGTGGGAGTTCGTAGGTTAGTAGAATTGAAAGGAGTTCTCACTTAGAACTTAAAATTTGCGCAAATTAAACTAATTAATGATAATATAACAATTGTACACAGAAGTTGATTGGGAACATTGTGAACTTTTGCTTTTGTGTCTTTTGTTGAATTATCATTAATTTAGTTTGTCTTTGCTGCAAATTAAATATGTGTGTTACTCTGTATAGTGTGCTAGTATTGATTCTGCGTTTATTATGTCAATGTGTTATAGCAATTGATTATGGCTTCAGCATCTAAGACCATTGTGGCTGACCTCAATAAGGGTGAGAAGCTGAACGGTGACAATTATGATATTTGGCACCGAAAGGTTCAGTACATCCTTGAGGAGCAAGAGGTTTTGGAAACCCTCAACCATACCATGGATGAACTGAGCATGGAACTTCAGCTCAACACGAAGAGATCCGGAAGCTTATCAAGCTTGGAAAAAGAAAATAGCATTGCTCGCATCACGTTGCTGAGCTGTATGCAAGATGATCTCATGTGTGAGTTTGAGAGTTATGACAAAGCTCAAGCTATGTGAGTTACCTTGAAGGATAAGTTTTGGGGTACATCTGCCACTAAGCTGAGGAGACTCACCATCAAGTTTGACACATTCTGAAAGCGCTCAAATGTAACGATGAGGCAGCATCTTCGGGAGATGTCAAACATGATCCGTGAGCTGAAGTCGGCAAGTCACTCCTTTACTGATGAACAGTAAGTTCAAGCTGTTATAAGGTCTCTTCCTGATAATTTGGAGCATATGAAGATCAATATGACGCATAATGAGAATATTGTCACTTTTGATGATATTACGCGTCATTTGGAATTAGAGGATGAGCGCCTAGAGGCTGCAAAATCCTCTACCCATGCTTATGTTGCAGAATCGAGTTCGCGCAAGGCTTCGGGCTTCAAGCGCAAGAGAAATCTTCAGTTCATCAACAAAGGGAAGATGACTGATCAGGGACCTAAGAGGGCTAAGACCTTCCGACGCAAGAAGCGTGGTGGGAAGAAGGACAAGGCCAAGATGGAATGCCACAATTGTGGCAAGATGGGTCACTTTGCTCGTGAATGCACTGAGCCGAAAAAGGTACCCTATTACTTCATTACTTTGAGTAATGCTTTGGTTTCTAGTACTGTAATGCTTGCTGAATCTCATCCAATGTGAACTGTAGACTCAGGAGCAACAGACCATGTAGCTAGAGACTGAGAAGCATTTGTGGAGTATCGTTGGATACCGCCTAGAAGAAGATGGATATATGTTGGGAATAATTCAAGAGTTGAAGTGAAGGGTATCGGCACATGTAAATTAATCTTACGTGGTGGTCGAAACCTGTTCCTGCATGATGTCCTTTATGCTCCAGATATTCGACGAAACTTGGTCTCTGTAGTCGTTCTTCTTAGCTTAGGTTATGTATTGAATTTCCATGGTGATTGTGTTGACATTTTGTATGGAACAGTTTATTATGGTTCAGGTTATGTATCGAATGGTTTTATGGTGTTAGACATTGACTATGATCAGTACAATGTTAATGTTGATGGTTGTTTTTCTTTAATTGCATCTTCTAACAATGTTGAGATTGATGCAAGTACTTGGCATGCTAGATTAGGTCACATTGGATTGCAAAGAATGCAAAGATTAGCTAGAGAAGGCCTTTTAGGGTCACTCACTAATGTTAGTCTATCCGTATGTGAAAATTGTCCGGCGGGAAAACAACTAGAAAACCATTCGGTAAAGGGACTAGAGCTGAATTTCCATTGCATCTCATACATTCGACATTTGTGGTCCTTTGAATGTGAGGGCGAGGCATGGAGCCTCATATTTCATCACTTTCATAGATGACTTCACACATTTCGGTTATGTCTTTATGATCTCCCATAAGTCAGAAGCATTAGATTGCTTTAGACGATATATAACGATGGTAGAGAATCAGTTGAACAAAACAATAAAGGCATTGAGAACCAATCGTGGACGTGAGTATCTATCGAAGCAATTTAAGGCTCTTTGTGATAAAAGGGAATTATAAGACAATTGACTATTCCTGGTACTCCACAACAAAATGGAGTAGCTGAGAGAAGGAATAGAACCCTATTGGAAATGGTTAGGTCTATGATGGCGCAAGCAAATTTACCTATCTCCTATTGGGGAGATGCGTTATTGGCTGCTGCCTATATACTTAACCGTGTGCCCTCAAAATTGGTCACTTCCACCCCTTATGAATTATGGACTGGTAGGAAACCAGACTTGAGTAGTCTACGTCCATGGGGGTGTGCAGCTTATGTTCATGATTCTTCCCATAAACATGGAAAATTAGGTCCCAAAGGGAAGAAATGTATATTTATAAGATATTCCGAACACTCCAAAGGGTACGTGTTCATAGGTGAACAAGCTGATGGAAGTGTGACCGAAATGGAGTCACGAGATGTCACGTTCTTGGAGAACGATTTTCCTTATAGAGGTGAGATTGATAAGGACTTCCAATTATATGAGATGGAAGATCCTGATAACACACCCACTGATGTTGTAGAGGGAAATGGAGATTTACCTCAACATACAAGACCTAGTGAGAGTGTTGCATCGCTTGATGAATTGAATTCAAGAGAAATTCAATTGCGTAAAAGTAATTGTAAAAGTATTCCCCGTCGTCGTTTTGAGATTGAAGGGGAAGCATTTATGATTGCTCAAAAAGACGATGCCAAGTCTAAGACTGTTCAAGAGGCTCTCTCATCCTTTGACAAGGAAGAATGGAGAAAAGTTTTGGAAGATGAGATGGAGTCAATGAGGGCAAACCATGTCTGGGACTTGGTTGATCTACCACCCAATCGTAAGGCCATTGGAAACAAATGGGTCTTCAAGATTAAGCGTAGGACGGATGGATCCATTCAAAAGTATAAGGCTCGCCTTGTGGCAAAAGGTTATACTCAACAAGAGGGTATAGACTATGAGTACTTTTTCACCAGTTGTAAGGTTTGCCTCAATACGCCTTATTCTAGCCATCATTGCACATTTGGACCTTGAATTACATCAAATGGATGTAAAGACGTCATTTCTCAATGGAGAATTAGATGAAGAAATCTATATGAAAAAACCAATAGGTTTCATAGCTAAAGGTCAAGAGCATAAGGTTTGCAAGCTTCATCGCTCAATATATGGCCTTAAGCAATCATCTAGACAGTGGTATCTTCGTTTTCATCGAGCAATAATAACTTTTGGTTTCACAATGATCGAAGAAGATCACTGTGTATATGTCAAGCGGTCCAAAGATAAATTTGTGATTTTATTACTTTATGTGAACGATATTCTGTTGGCTGGAAATGACAAAGTTTTGGTAATCACCATAAAAGAATGGTTGTCCTCCAATTTTGAGATGAAGGACATGGGAGAAGCTGCTTATATATTAGGAGTTAAGATCGAAAGAGATCGATCGAGGAAACTCCTTACTTTATCACAAGAGTCTTATATTATGAAAATTCTTAAGCATTTCAATATGCGGCATTGTAATCCTATTGATACCCCTGTCATGCAAGGTGAAGGCCTAAGTACTGAGATGTGTCCTAAGACTCCAGAAGAAATCAAAGTGATGGAAACTGTTTCTTACGCTAGTGCGGTCGGAAGTTTGATGTATGCTATGATGTGTATTCGACCCGACATATGCTATGCCGTGGGATTGGTGAGCCGATATCAATCAATTCCCGATCAAGCACACTGGAAAGCAGTGAAGTGGATCCTGAGATACTTAAAGGGCACCATGGACTATCGACTTTGTTACCAAGGGAATGATGTACGCCTATTGGGTTATTCAGATGCCGATTGGGGTGGAGACCTAGATGAGCGTAAATCGACTTCTGGATATGTGTTCTTGCTCAGTGGAGGTGCGATTTCTTGGAATAGCAAGAAATAGACATGCACAGCCTTGTCTACAATGGAGGTAGAATTTATTGCATGTTCTGCCGCAGTGCAAGAAGCCATATGTCTAAAAACGTTTCTTGGAAAATTTAGCCAATGTCACTGAAGTTCCAAGACCGGTGACAGTTTATTGCGATAGTCAAGCTACCATTGCCCATGTGAAAGATCCCAAGTATCATGGAAGGACAAAGCACATTGACATAAAGAATAACTTTATCAGAGATATTATAGCGCAGAAAGAAGTGATCCTACAATACATTTCAACCAATAGAATGGTTACTGATCCATTTACGAAGGCTATTCCTAGAGACATGTTCTTGACCCATAGGATGTCACTAGGATTGCGTAGAATGTGATATATGTTATTGTAGAGGAACATTGGTTTATGTATTTGTGGACAAATGTATTGTACTTGTTTGTTTATTAGTGATTTGATGTTTTATCAATAAGTACAAATCCACTATGAGACTAGTACAAACACACATATATTATTGAAAAGTATGTCAGTAGGCAATGATTGGCTCACTCGCACGAGCAATCGCCTCAAGTGCTGTAGTTAGCATATTGAGATGAGATGTTATGTACAAATAAATGCTGAAGAGCAAGTTTGGTACATAAAATATGTCGCCTTGATTGGAGTCAAGATGAGGTCTGTGATTGGTTTATAATAAGACCGAACATGATAGTCCCACGATCATGTATGCCTGTAAGATGCCGGATGCGAGTACTTAATTGGGTGCTATAGAAAGCGAGCTGATATAGCACTCAGGCTAACACATGAGTACGTGAGAGGCACGTGACTATGTTTAGGCTAAGATCCGTATAGTGGATATATTTGATAAATGACATACGCTCTTATAGAAAGAGTAATCCACTATAGCATGTAATTCATACTACATGTGCATTGTACGACCAATAAGGGAAGATGAGTAAAATTATCCCTATTTACTCATCGTGTGAGCTCTTGAAGTAATTTGTATTTTACCTCAATTTTGTGCCCTATGTTACTTCTGACTATGTTCTCGAAGTGAAAGATCAATGTTGCTACTTTAGCATGTTACAGGTGATCATGAATAGATATGGCCTATGGGACATGTCTAGGAATGCAGTTGTTCTGAAATTGAGAGAGACATGAGTGCGAAGGAAGACTATTGTTGTTTTACATCTATCACATGTATTTACTGGTCGACCAATTATATCACCCTATGTGGTTGCGGATGTAATTGTAAATACATGGTGTTTTTTAGAATAATCAAGTATAGCCTTTAAGGGATAGGTATACTTGGATTGATGTAACAAAATATGTTTGGGGCACCGTGAGACATCCATTGATTATTTCTTTTCGGGGTTGTAGCCATTATGTTATCCCTAATAGGTGCATAATTTGAGCTCCCAAGTGCAGGTGTACTTACTGGTCGCACGGCTTATTTGCCAGTATGAATTGTTTTGTAAAGTTGATGAATGTTGAATACCTTATATTCTTGATAGAGCACTATCAAACCCATCATGTCTGAGTGGGAGATGTAGTACTTTAGCTTTAGCTAGTACGTCCATGATGGGGTGCGAACGGAACGCACCATTTCGTCTTGATACGTAACGATGGAAAGTCACTAATGGGGGGTACGAAGGGAGACGTATAAAATCCTTCCGAACACAACCGTTGGATGGGTTGGCAATTCATTCGCACCAAATTTTCTCTCCATTTCCATCAAAGAAGATCAAGGCGTTCCATTTAATCTTTGGAAGAACAATCGGCATTTACGCCGTGGAAATCGGGTGTTTTCCTTGTGATTGCATCCAGGCTAACGTGAGGTAGTGTTGTTCGTGTTTCATCGGCAATTCAATGATCGTTCCGGGGCTATTTGCTGTTTGCGCATCGGAATCAAGTAAGTCGTCTTCCTCCGACTCGAATTCCAACACTATTGATGTATGAGAAAGATATATAATCCAATGTCAGACTACACGTTATTGTATCATACTATTAAGACAAGTTCCTTGAAAATTAATTCACGGAAAAATCAAGATAGTAAAATATGAAAAAGAGCGAGAAGAAAATGATAATTCCATAAATATTAGTTCAAAGTGAGAGGACCAAAATAAACAGTAGATTTCAAAATTAATACTTTAAAGCAGTTGTTCATCAAAATAATATATCTTTTCATTTTGGGAAAAAGCTACTAAAAATCGCAAATTTTGCCCGAGAATGACAAATTTACCCCAAATTTTCTTTATGACACAAGAATCCAAAATTTTTCCAACTATGACACATTTACCCTAAACTCTATTTCCTAGGGCATTATTGTCTTTTAATTTTTAAAATTTTTAATTTTTTTTCTTTTCCATGTTTCCACTTTTTTTTTCCTTCTTTTTACTTCTTCTCTCTTCCCTCCATCGGCCACGGTGAAGGGAAGACGGACTCAGCGAGGGTCGCTGTCGCCGGCATTGGGTGAGGGCTGCCCTCACTTGGGTCGACAAGGTCGATTGAAGACAACCCTCGTCGACCTAGGCAAGGATAGCCCTTGCTAGATTCGACAAGGATAGCCCTTGCTAGATTCGACAAGGATAGCCCTCGCCTGGGTCGGATCTAGCGAGCAATGCCCTCGCCTAACTCTAGTAAGAGTTGCCCACGCCAACCAAGGGGAGGGACGCCCTCGCCCGCGTCAGGCGAGGGTTGCCCTCCCAGATCGGAAGAGGGCAACCCTTGCCCGACACCGGCGCAAGGAGGGGGTGGGGGGCTCGCTGAGTTTGGCTTCCCTTTGCCATGGTCGGCGAGAGGGAAGAGAGAAGAAGAAAAAGAAAAGGAAAAAGAAAATAATAAGAAAAAAATTAAAAGTAAAAGACGAAAATGTCCTTTAATTTGGGATAAATGTGTCATAATTGGCAAAGTTTGGGACTTTTGTGTTACAAAAAAAAAAGTTTAGGATAATTTTGTCACACTGGGCAAAGTTTAGGGTTTTTGGAATCTTTTTCCCTTCCCCATTTCAATCGGTTTGGAGTGTACTTTGCTCTTAGGACAAGCATGCTTGACTTACTTTTCCAAGTCTTCATTGAAATTGACATGTGAAGCAAATTTGTGGAAATGGTCGATTTGAGGATCCGTATTCTTGAATCACTAGTTATTCACATCAATTCGTAAGACTTATCATCTTTCTCTAGTCCGTGAGTTGCCACAAGTCCATTGATATTGATTCCTATCTAGATTTTCGTTTCAAGTGATTTGATTCATGGAATGGGATTCTCTTTCAATTATTTGTGTGATATAAAAATTCAGATTTTAAGAAGAATTCTCAAAATTTCTCGTCTACCCATTGGCTTGTTCAAACAGTGATTTCCTGATGGTGATAGGGCAAAAACAATCTTTGGCTTCACTTTTTCTGAGGGCTTTCTAAACAACTCTTCCACTCGACAGTAATAAAAAGCAAGGAAATAGACTCGAACCCATTCCGAAATAAGTCACAGCGTGCAGATTATTTCCATTCAGTTGCTGCTTTTGACAGATGATATTCATGAGAATTCGTTTGATTTGGAATTGGCGTTTTTATTTCTGAGAGTCTCATCATTGTTGTCATGCTTTGGTTAAGTTTAGCTCGATATTTCGGCTTCA
The DNA here is from genome assembly GCF_016545825.1 of Eucalyptus grandis. Classification (NCBI taxonomy): domain Eukaryota; kingdom Viridiplantae; phylum Streptophyta; class Magnoliopsida; order Myrtales; family Myrtaceae; genus Eucalyptus; species Eucalyptus grandis. Next base: position 8,155,659 of record NC_052617.1, on the reverse strand, counting down.
ACAAAATTCAGATTGCTTGTAACATGAAAGGACACAAAGCTTCTAGAAAAGTTAAATTATTCCCTCCGTCATGGCCGGCGAAGTGAAGAGAAGAAGAAAAATAGAAGTAAAAAGAAAACAACAAGAAAAAAATCAAAAGTAAAAGACGAAAATGTCCTATAGTTTGGGACAAATGTGTCATAATTGGCAAAGTTTGGGATTTTTCTGGTACAAAAAAAAAAGTTTAAGATAATTTTGTCACACTTGGCAAAGTTTACGGCTTTTGGAATCTTTTTCCCTTCCCCTTTTCAACCGGTTTGGAGTGTACTTTGCTCTTAGGACAAGCATGCTTCACTTACTTTTCCAAGTCCTCATTGAAATTGACATGTCAAGCAAAGTTGCGGAAAATGGTCGATTTGAGGATCCGTATTCTTGAATCACTAGTTATTCACATCAATTTGTGAGACTTCTCATCTTTCTCTAGTCTGTGAGTTCCACAAGTCCATTGATATTGATTCCTATCCGGATTTTCGTTTCAAGTGATTTGATTCGTGGAATGGGATTCTCTTTCTATTATTTGTGTGATATAAAAATTCAGATATTTAGAAGAATTCTCAAAATTTCTCATCGACCCATTGGCTTGTTCAAACCGTGATTTTCTGATGGTGATGGGGCAAAAACAATCTTTGGCTTCACTTTTTCTACAGGCTTTCTAAAGAACTCTTCCAATTGACATTAATAAAAAGCAAGGAAATAGACTCGAACCCTTTCCGAAATAAGTCACAGCGTGCAGATTATTTCCATTCAGTTGCTGCTTTTGAAATCTGATATTCATGAGAATTCGTTTGATTTGGAACTGGCGTTTTTATTTCTGAGTGTCTCATCATTGTTCTCATGCTTTGGTGAAGTTTACCTCCATATTTCGGCTTCAACAAAATTCCTGATTGCTTGTAACATGAAGGACACAAAGCTTCTCGAAAAGTTAAATTCTTCCCTCCGTCATGGCCGGCGGAGTGAAGAGAAGAAGAAAAAGAAAAGAAAAAAGAACACAAGAAAAAAATTAAAAGTAAAAGACGAAAATGCCCTATAGTTTGGGACAAATGTGTCATAATTGGCAAAGTTTGGGATTTTTGTTTTACAAAAAAAAAAAAAAAGTTTTGGATAATTTTGTCACACGGGGAAAAGTTTAGGGTTTTTGGAATCTTTTTCCCTTCCCCTTTTCAACCGGTTTGGAGTGTACTTTGCTCTTAGGACAAGCATGCTTGACTTACTTTTCCAAGTCTTCATTGAAATTGGCATGTCAAGCAAATTTGTGGAAAATGCTCGATTTGAGGATCCGTATTCTTGAATCACTAGTTATTCACATCAATTCGTGAGACTTATCATCTTTCTCTAGTACGTGGGCTGCCACAAGTCCATTGATATTGATTCCTATCCGGATTTTCGTTTCAAGTGATTTGATTTGTGGAATGGGATTCTCTTTCTATTATTTGTGTGATATAAAAATTCAGATTTTGAGAAGAATTCTCAAAATTTCCCATCGACCCATTGGCTTGTTCAAACCGTGATTTCCTGATGGTGATGGGGCAAAAACAATCTTTAGCTTCACTTTTTCTGCGGGCTTTCTAAAGAACTCTTCCAATTGACAGTAATAAAAAGCAAGGAAATAGACTCAAACCCTTTCCGAAATAAGTCACAGCGTGCAGATTATTTCCATTCAGTTGCTTCTTTTGACAGATGATATTCATGACAATTCGTTTGATTTGGAACTGGCGTTTTTATTTCTGAGAGTCTCATCATTGTTGTCATGCTTTGGTGAAGTTTAGCTCGATATTTCGACTTCAACAAAATTCCTGATTGCTTGTAACATCAAAGGTGACAAAGCTTCTCGAAAAGTTAAATTCTTCCCTCCATCATGGCCGGCGGAGTGAAGAGAAGAAGAAAAAGAAAAGAAAAATGAAAACATCAAGAAAAAAATTAAAAGTAAAAGACGAAAATGCCCTATAGTTTGGGACAAATGTGTCATAATTGGCAAAGTTTGGGATTTTTGTGTTACAAAAAAAAAGTTTTGGATAATTTTGTCACACTGGGCAAAGTTTAGGATTTTTGGAATCTTTTTCCCTTCCCCTTTTCAACCAGTTTGGAGTGTACTTTGCTCTTAGGACAAGCATGCTTGACTTACTTTTCCAAGTCGTCATTGAAATTGACATGTGAAGCAAATTTGTGGAAATGGTCGATTTGAGGATCCGTATTCTTGAATCACTAGTTATTCACATCAATTCGTAAGACTTATCATCTTTCTCTAGTCTGTGAGTTGCCACAAGTCCATTGATATTGATTCCTATCTAGATTTTCGTTTCAAGTGATTTGATGCATGGAATGGGATTCTCTTTCAATTATTTGTGTGATATAAAAATTCAGATTTTAAGAAGAATTCTCAAAATTTCTCGTCTACCCATTGGCTTGTTCAAACAATGATTTCCTGATGGTGATGGGGCAAAAACAATCTTTGGCTTCACTTTTTCTGCGGGCTTTCTAAAGAACTCTTCCACTACAGTGATAAAAAGCAAGGAAATAGACTGGAACCCTTTCCGAAATAAGTCACGCCGTGCAAATTATTTCCATTCAGTTGCTGCTTTTGACATATGATATTCATGAGAATTCGTTTGATTTGGAATTGGCGTTTTTTTTTTCTGAGAGTCTCATCATTGTTGTCATGCTTTGGTGAAGTTTAGCTCGATATTTCGACTTCAACAAAATTCCTGATTGCTTGTAATATGAAAGGTGACAAAGCTTCTCGAAAAATTAAATTCTTCCCTCTGTCATGGCCGGCAGAGTGAAGAGAAGAAGAAAAAGAAAAGAAAAAGAAAATAACAAGAAAAAAAAATTAAAAGTAAAAGACGAAAATGCCCTATATTTTAGAATAAATGTGTCATAATTGGCAACGTTTGGGATTTTTGTGTCATAAAAAAAAAAAAAAGTTTAGGATAATTTTGTCACACTGGGCAAATTTTAGGGTTTTTAGAATATTTTTCCCTTCCCTTTTCAACCGGTTTGGAGTGTACTTTGCTCTTAGGACAAGCAAGCTTGACTTACTTTTCCAAGTCTTCATTGAAATTGACATGTGAAGCAAATTTGTGGAAATGGTCGATTTGAGGATCCGTATTCTTGAATCACTAGTTATTCACATCAATTCGTGAGACTTATCATCTTTTTCTGGTCTGTGAGTTGCCACAAGTCCATTGATATCGATTCCTATCCGGATTTTCATTTCAAGTGATTTGATTCGTGGAATGGGATTCTCTTTCAATTATTTGTGTGATATAAAAATTCAGATTCTTAGAAGAATTCTCAAAATTTCTCATCGACCCCTTGGCTTGTTCAAACAGTGATTTTCTGATGGTGATGGGCCATAAACAATCTTTGGCTTCACTTTTTCTGCGGGCTTTCTAAAGAACTCTTCCACGTGACAGTAATAAAAAGCAAGGAAATAGACTGGAACCCTTTCCGAAATAAGTCACAGCGTGCATATTATTTCCATTCAGTTGCTGCTTTTGACAGATGATATTCATGAGAATTCGTTTGATTTGAAATTGGCGTTTTTATTTCTGAGAGTCTCATCATTGTTGTCATGCTTTGGTGAAGTTTACCTCGATATTTCGGCTTCAACAAAATTCCTGATTGCTTGTAACATCAAAGGTGACAAAGCTTCTCGAAAAGTTAAATTCTTCCCTCCATCATGGCCGGCGGAGTGAAGAGAAGAAGAAAAAGAAAAGAAAAAAGAAAACAACAAGAAAAAAAAATTGAAAGTAAAAGACGAAAAAGCCCTATAGTTTAGGATAAATGTGTCATAATTGGCAAAGTTTGGGATTCTGTGTTACAAAAAAAGAAAAGTTTTGGATAATTTTGTCACACTGGGCAAAGTTTAGGGTTTTTGGAATCTTTTTCCCTTCCCCTTTTCAATCGGTTTGGAGTTTACTTTGCTCTTAGGACAAGCATTGTGACATCCAAAATTTCGGGTTCTAATTTCTATTGGATAAATAGGACCGTTTTTGTTCAGTTGAAGCCAGGGATTGGGAAATTAGGATGCAAGTTGGATTATATGACGGGAAAAGTCATGCAATGGACAATGATATCTTGATGGATTTATTTAGGCTTCAATTGAATTTATTTGTTTGAGAATTAAAGAAATTTGAGTGAGACTAAAGAAGAAAACTTAGCAAAATTCGTATGCCCATAGACCCAACATTTTAAAATACCTAAAGTCTTCTAGAAGGGGTATTTTGGGGCTTGAAAAGGTAAGTGGAGGACAGCCATTTGGTGGGCCCATTCGAAGACCAAAGAGGGGGGAGAGAAATTGGTTTTTTCTTCTTCTTCCTCTCTCCTCCTCCGTCAACGGATCCCCCCCCCCCTTCTTCCTCTTCGGTTGCTCGGCACCATGGAAGCCGAAGAAGCCGCGCAGCCGCCCGTCACCGCTTCGCCGCCGTCGTTGCCCACCGGCCGGAGCCGCCGCCGCTGCTCCACGGTCGTCCGTGCATCTCCGCCCTCTCTCCTTTCTCTCGGTTCGAGCGAACCGACCAGCGAAGGCGAAGCAGCGATCGGCGTTGCTTGAAGGAGCTGCACCGCGCCGCCTCGCCGCCGTTCGCCTCTCGCTCGCCCGCCGTGCACTGTCTGCAGTTGCCCGACCGAGCTGCTGTCCAGGCTTTGTTCCGCCTCTGTTCAGTCCCGTTTAGCCGTCTCCAGTCACCGCCCGACCTCCTCCGGCCACCGCGCAGCTTCGCCGGACCTCCCCGGCGTCCCCCTCACCCTTCACCGGCCTCCCCTCGCCGTTTTGGCCGCCGGATCTGCTCCAACCAGCCAAGGACAGAAACCCACGAAATGGGTTTCCAGCTGGTTCGGGCCCGTTTTGGGCCGTTTCCCGGCCCCGAACCCGAGCCGTGCTTTGGGAACAATCGTTCCTCGCGTCGCCGCTGTCGGATTGATCCGATTTGCGCGCGATTTGGTGAGTAATCTCACTAATCTTGGATTAGTTGGCTAATTATGCTTAAGATTGTTTTAGATTTAATTAATTATGTTTAGGTTGTTAGATTAGAATAAATTAGCAATTATTAGTCAATTGTGATGCGATTTAGATAAATTGATTGCGCAATTAGCAAGTAGACGTGGTCTACTAATTATTGGAAGTGCTTCGGGATTTTTCCCGACCCTTAGTGGGCTCCAATTAGGCTTTTCGGGCCTAAGTGGAAATTTTAGTATTTAAATATTAATTTTCGGGATAAAATTAAATAATTATTTATTTTCCGAAAATTCAACCGAGATGGTCCGGAACCAGAAAATTATGCTGATGACCGTGGTGAAGTCCGTTTATTTAATCAGGCTTTATTTTGAGCTAAATTGAATTTTTAATATTAATTATTTAATTTTATCCCGAAATTAATAAATTAATTATTTATTTTTCGGAAATTAAGATTTTGATGGCCGACGACCAAAATCTCGTGCTGATTGTCGTGGCGCAGTCCGTTTGTTCATTTGAGCTCCACGTTGTATGGAATTGAATAAATTGTGATATTTTAGGGATTTACCCTAAATTGATTGAAATTGACTGAGATTGAATTGTTGATTGGTAAATGGCCAAGTATGTTATTCAGCGGTTATAATGCTTTGTTGAGTTGATTTAATTATTTGATTGAGAAATCGTTGGGTATTGGTTATCACCTGAATGGAAATACGTGGGCTCGGTGAATCGGAATATCACCTGGAGAATGCACGTGTATTCAGTGGTTGATTATGTCATCTTGGCGAAGAGGTTGCCTTAGAGAATGCACGTAAATTGTTGAAAGTTGATCATGCCTGTGTGGCGATAAGTGATCATGCTTGTGTGGCAATAGTTGATCATGCCTGTGTGGCGTAGATTGTGCCTACGTGGCCGTATTTCTGTGTATCGATTATCGAAAGTGGTCGAGTGGGACCATAAAGCCATTGAATTTCAAAAGTGGTCGAGTGGGATCATAAAGCCATTGAATTTCGAAAGTGGTCGAGTGGGACCGTAAAGCCATTGAGTATCGAAAGTGGTTGAGTGGTGGAATGTGTCTTCCACCTTTGCTTAAGATGTGATATGAGGATCGTAGTTCGTAATTGATGATTGAGATGGAATAATCGAATTGACCTAGAATGGTCCGTCTGACATGTAATCGACGAGGTCGATTGATCATTGCTTTGATTTGATGTTGTGAATTGATTGACTGAATGGAAATGACCGTGAGTGGTCTTGTTGGCATTTAATCAACTAGGTCGATTTGATCGATGCTTTGATCGGTGATATGATTGCTTGGGTGCCTATTATGAATTGTGCTGACTTGCAGGTGGGATCTGATGCCAAGGTACGTCTTCTGCCCTGTGCGTGTTTAGGCAGCCTATAGTATAATGGTTTACTAATTGGGCTTAGTGGGGTAGAACTCGCTGAGACGTAGTCTCATCCCAGTTTGGGGAAAAACATTTCAGGACCCCGATGAGGAGCTGATGAGGAGGAGTCTGAGAAGGAGAACTCGGAGATGAAACTTAAAGAGAAGGATTTTTGGAAGAAGAAGATAAACCTGAGAGGGGCCTTGAGTATGGCCCGGATGGGCTGAAAGTCTATCTTCTTTTGAGAATTTCTTTTGATGTGAATAGTTATGAATTGGTTTGTGTTTTGTATAAAAGTTTGGTCATAAATTTCAATAGGAAAAATATGGCCCTGCTTTTCTATCCCATCGTTTTATTGTCTGGGGATTTTAACTGCTTCCGCATGTGCTTAATAAACGAAAGGGTCGGTGATACTTTGTCCTGGGATATCGCATTATAAAATCGACCAAGTGAGAAGGATGTGTGCGTGCCCAAGGATCGGGGCGTGACAAGCATGCTTGACTTACTTTTCCAAGTCTTCATTGAAATTGATATGTCAAGCAAATTTGTGGAAAATGCTCGATTTGAGGATCCGTATTCTTAAATCACTAGTTATTCACATCATTTCGTGAGACTTATCATCTTTCTCTAGTCTATGAGTTGCCACAAGTCTATTGATATTGATTCCTATCCGGATTTTCATTTCAAGTGATTTGATTCGTGGAATGGGATTCTCTTTCTATTATTTGTGTGATATAAAAATTCAGATTTTTAGAAGAATTCTCAAAATTTCTCATCGACCCATTGGCTTGTTCAAACCGTGATTTCCTGATGGTGATGGGGCAAAAACAATCTTTGGCTTCACTTTTTCTGCGGGCTTTCTAAAGAACTCTTCCAATTGACAGTAACAAAAAGCAAGGAAATAGACTCGAACCCTTTCCGAAATAAGTCACAGCGTGCAGATTATTTCCATTCAGTTGCTGCTTTTGACAGATGATATTCATGAGAATTCGTTTGATTTGGAATTGGCGTTTTTATTTCTGAGAGTCTCATCATTTTTGTCATGCTTTGGTGATGTTTAGCTCGATATTTCGACTTCAACAAAATTCCTGATTGCTTGTAACATGAAAGGACATAGCTTCTCGAAAAGTTAAATTTTTAGTTTATACTATATAGAATTGAAATTTTTGTGTGGGGTATTGGCTTACATGATAAGAAGATCGCCCGATATGAGGCCACATGAGTTTTTTTTTTTTTTTTTCACCATTGATTACAATCTTTTCACTGAAAAAGGTATTTGTCAAAAAATTTCATATTTGCCCGGCAACGCGCGTGCCATTTTTAGTAACCTTAGAAAGACGCCAATCCAACTGGAGTGTGTATAGCTTTCTTCTCGTATTATTCCCGATGAATAAAAAGGGAAGCCAGTGGTCACCCATTCCCTATCAAGCTCAATGTACGCTTCTTGTTCATGCGAAATGCCTAATTTTATATAGCAATAATCAAGTCATAATCGTTCGGAGGTATGCGTAACGAAAAAGTTGCACGTAGAAATGGAAACTAATCATGCTACTCGTGAGACACGAGATGGATTCTTTGAATTTTGCTAAGTCCAAGTAAGTTCTTAACTGGGCCGGCCTAACTTGAGTATCTTGCTTTGGAGCCAAGCTAATCGAGCTGTTGAATTATGTTTGAGTTCATACATATGATCAGACTGTAAATACAATAAATAGAAAAACAGCATTATTTTTTTGTACTCCTTTTTGCTGTATCTCTCAATTCTTACTTGAGTTAGACTCGAGCTAGACTCCAGCTCACAACAGACTTACTTGCTAATTGCAGAATCGAATAGTCGGGCTTGAATTTATTGAACAACTAGGGTCGAACTGGATACTGAGCTTTGCATAAATCCAGTTAACTTGAGCTCGAGCACGATGGAAACGTCAATGTGTCTTGATTTATGCCACTTAATCTCGGTAAATGATGGGTCTCATTATAGTAGTCATTATGGTCTCGATTTCATCCACTGGAACTGAATAATTGAGTAAGATATAACACCGCAAGGGCGTTTATGATGTTAGTGCTCTAATTAAGCTGTCATGTCATCGACTTGCGTTTTGGTCTTGTTGACGAGTTCAAGAAAGCCAACTCATGGCCCCAACTTTGGAAGCTTGTTGGTTTTCTTTTAAAAATGGAAGCCATCTGCAACGACGTAGCCTACAAGAGTCCAGACCGCAATTGCATCTCCTCTTAGTTTTGAGTAGGTGGAACCATTATGTTTTCGTTCTTCTCTACATTCTTACCGGTAGGAATTTGCCTATGATTTTATCAACTGATATTTCAATATAGAAAGATCTCCTTATTTCTTCACCGCGGATTCTCGCGTCATTTTCTTGTAAAGATATTAGATCACTGTGGGACACTTTCAAATGAGTAATGCTTACCATTCTATTATTCACACAAACCCTACAATGACTTATCGGCTGTCTTGCTTGAGGAATAGTTTCACGAAAATGGAGACAAGCCAGCATTGTATTATTTAAGTGCTTATTCCTTGCCAAAGATCCTACTTCTACAATTGGTAGGTGGGGACAGAGACCTAAATTTCCATTCAATTCATTCCTAAGCTTGCTTTGTTGCAACAAGATAAACAAGAGCGAGAGTACTCAAGCAGTGGCGGCATTCACAGCAGATGAAAATGAGGGATGAATTTACAATTTCTATACCATTTTTTACTATATAAAAAAGAAGAGTTGTCATATCTTGGGACGAAGTTTAACTAATTTCGAAATACTGGGCAATTTACTTTATACCTACTACTTTTGTCAAGCCCAGATCCTCGAACGCGTGCCCATCCCTTGGTGGTCGATTAAATTGGATGTCCTAGGACATGTCGCCGACCCATTTATTTTAATTCTCATGCGGAAGCGACTAAATAAATCCCCAGACAACACAAATATGGAATAGAAAAGCATGGCCAAAATTTTGAAAACCACAACACACCTTTATACATAGCATACTAGGTCATATACAATACTAATCTATATTCACAAGTCTACAAAAAGGTCAGTCCTAAAAACAAAGCTGTCCTATGACCAGCTAGCTAGACTCATTCGCCGATTCTTCAGTCTTTACAGGCGCCGGGTGCGTCAGGTCCTCCACCACACCATCTAGAGGGTCAACAACACTTTCCCCTAGAGAGGCATCGATTATCCCAGCGGGGATTTCGAAACACTTGAGAGGACCCACTCGGAAACCATTGGGTCCGTAGTGGAACCAAGCTCTGAATCGATGAGGGAACACATAACGTGGACGCTCTTCAACCCAAATAGTAGTCACCACCAGTTCATAGACCCAAAAGCTTATGGGATCAGGATAGGTTAAACTTGCTCAGGGACCCTCATTGGTTGACCAAAACGCTCAGGAGGATTCGCCATCTAGGGACTTGAAAATATTGAGCCCACGACGGGGTGAGACAATTTCTCAGCAAGTCCACCCCCTAAACTCCAACTAGGAAAGAAATACGCCTAAAGGATACCTATGCATGCACAAGATAGAGGACTTACCTTGGACTTACCTTTGCCTCAGTTCTTTCCTGTAAGTTAGTATAGTTCATGATCTCAACCAATCCACTCAATTCAAACCAACCCATCAATCAATCAGTCAATTAGCTCAATTCGACATCAACAATATTATCTATCAATTCAATATGACCACTGCTCACACAAGCTGAAATAATCATTCAATGCTCTTACAAGGTGCAATATATGGTCATAGCTCTCACAAGCTGATATAGATAGATAGTAGCTCGCACAAGCTGATAATATAGATCGTGCTCTCACAAGCTGATATAACGATCTTAGCTTAGACAAGATAATAAGGTATACTGCTCTCACAAGCTGACATGCAGACAGGCTTAAAAGCGTATAAAATGTATACTGCTCTCACAAGCTGACGTATCAAAGCCTGTAGGCTGATACAGTATACTACTCTCACAAGCTGATGTGCAAAGGGTCCCGAAAGCTTACGATAAATATGCTTGCACAAGCTGACATACATATATTGTCACGCCCCGAACCCTGAGCGCGCGACAACCCCTACCTCTCGGTCAATAAAAAGCGACATCCCAGGACTCATCGACGACCATTCATTTTAATCTTTCATTATGCGCAAGCGGAAGACGAACCATCCCCAATCCACCAAACAATCAAACAATCAAATAGGGATAGAGGGATGAACAGCAAGAACAAAAACGACTACTCACTTATACAACTTTAATGGATTAACCAACAAAGGATCGTTTTCAAAATTACAAGCCCATCATAGGGGCCAATCCAACCTCTAAGCCAGACCAAAAAGGAACTAGGTTAGGATAATCCAACTATATAAAAACGAACCCTCGGGTTCGGCACCCCTAACACTTGGAACCATCAGACTCAGGCTCCGTTAGGTCAATCACTAGTGGAGCGGGGGCACGATTCTCCACTGCACTGGCAGGTGCCCCACTCTAAGGGCCTGAAAATGGTTATACAATAACCAATAAGACAAAATCTTAGCAAGTTCTCCCCCTAAGCTCCGATTAGAACCCCAACTCAACTTGGGGTATCTCTCCAGAATCACCTCACAAACAAACCAATGATCACAACCAACAATCCATAAATAACAACAGTCAGGGCCAACCAACAATCCACAAATAACAATAGTCAGGGCCAACCAACAATCAAATAGTCGGTTCGCATGCAACCTTACTCGGTATGCCAATGCATGCAATGCACATGACCATTAGATGATGCAATTCATCAATCACACGAGTTGCGTCACAAGCGATCTCATCTGACCATTGCCACACCTTGCACATTATCGATTCATGCATACATGCCATAAACAATATGATCATCTCATGCATAATCGGAACTAATGATGCAAAGCTTCTCATACACACTTGCATCCACACGTGGTCCGATTATTACTATCACCCCTCAGACTCCTGCTGGGGCAACGGGTATTGCACTATCACCCCCCAAACTCCTGTCGAGGCGGTGAGTGTTACAACTATCACCCTCGAACTCCTATCAGGCGGCGGGTGTTACAACTATCACCCCCGAACTCCTGTCGGGCAGCGGGTATTGCACTATCACCCCTCGAACTCCTGTCGGACGGCGGGTTCAATTTAGTGATCATGCAAGCATACCATCACAACCCACTTATTACTTTTGCATTAGCCAATGCACACATGCTTGCATATACAACCTCAAACCCTTTTCTTATAAAAGTGGTCCATTTTCGGTGTCCCTCGGACAAACCATTTTCCTATTTTTGTGAAAACCATACGATTCAGGCGGATGTCCATGCAATGACACATCCCATTCGGATCATAAGATCAACACACATGAAATTAGACAATTTTTTACTCTCGCATGAATAGTGCACCGTGAACAATGAAATTCCATAATTCAATAATTAATAAATTAAATTCAGAAATTAAGCAAAACCTTAATTAAAATAAACAATCACTTAATTAAGGCAAAACAAGCTTAATTAAACACAAAACACAATGAATTAGCAAAAAGCAAGATTAGGTTAAACTAATCTTAACCATCTTTCTAACTACCTATCTTAGGTCTAATACAATTTAATTAAACCTATTAAACTAAAATTAAACCTAACTAAACCAACCCTAATCAAGTTTAGGCACTAAACGAAGGTTTAGGAGCTAAACTCACCCGTTAAGCAGGCCGAAGACATGGACATGGCGGTGATGATGAAGGCACGTACGGGGACCTCTCTCACGATGATCCAAGATAGTCTTGGGGTTGGAACAGCAGCCACAACCTCTGGTTCCTTCAGAAACACTGAAAAACTGACTTGCTGAAGGAGAAATAGAGCTAAACGGGCTAGCCGAAACTCCGGCGAGGGGTTGGCCGGCAACCGGCGACACCTGGGGTCAAGGGGGAGTTGGTGGTTGCTGGGATGGGCGGAGGAAGGGTCGGAATGGGAGAAAAAAGGCTGAAATCGTGAAACAGTAAAGGATGTAGGCGGACCAACAAACTGGCAACCGGCGACTTCATGCTGGCGTACGGGCCAGCCGACAGCTCCGTTCAACAAGCAGCGAGGTCCTCCTAAATGGTTTGGGCCTTCTGAGCTTGATGGTTGGTGGCACGAAGGCTGATTCTCACGAGAAGGCAACAAACAACTCAGGTTTTCAAAGAAATGTCAGTTAGAGCAGAAACGGGAAGAAAAGAAAACAAGGGGAGAGAGAGAGGTCGACGGTTTAGGGCTGAAGAGGGGGAGAGAGAGTGATGGGAAAGCTGCTGTCAAGGCCTCATTAAGCCCCCTTCAAGTCCCCATGTAAGCCATCATCATATTCTCTCTCTTCTCTTGACTTTTGCATCATACAACTAGGGGCAAAATGGTCATTTCACCTTGCACAATTCCCATTCCGCCCTTGGGCTGATAATGATGGGTGGGCCTAAGAAATGGGCTTGGAAATGAATGGGAACAGGATCGAGAATTTGTTGGGCTTGAAATGGCTAAAGATTGGACAATGGGCTCGGAAGGAAATTTGGTCAGTTTGGTCCAACGAGCTCACTTGCTTGGCTTGGGCCTTCCATGGTGGCTGTCCCACCTCGGGCATGAGGCCCACATTGGCCTTGCCTGGCCCACGTCCTCAAAGGTTCGCTTCCTCGCACCTCGGGCATGAGGCCCACATTTTCCAAAAGACTCGGCTTAAGCGACGTTGTCGCGTCGCAAGAGCATCTTCCGTAAGTCCTGTTTTGACGTTCTTGAAAATTCGAAGTCTAATCTTGGATTCTCACGCCCTGTCAATTTCGCTTGAATGCCATTGTGGTACAACTCAGATCGACAGGCAGTTTTGAGGATTCATGCGTAACTGACTCGTGCCAAACCACGTTCAAGACATCTCGACACATGGACGTTATTGGCTACATGAAATTGCGGAGGATAGATTCTTATTTCAAAGTACACGATTACTGAGAATAGACATAGGGTCGTTCGTGGGCTCGATAACAATAAACAAAATCACCCGTCGTCCTATTATGTTTTGTCCGCGAAGCGGCTTCTAGTCATTCCCTGAAATCGGCCTGCCTATCTACAGGATCATCCTCATGCAAGTCTCATGGTCAAGTCATTTTCCTAGGTCAAGTTCTTTAGTCGCATGAGTTCTGTCCTCATTAGCCTTTCCTCTCAAGGTCAATATCTCGAGAGTAATCAATTCCGAGTGAGATCAACCAACAATGCATTGACGAAATTAATGTTCATTCAAGGCTCGAATTTCAGGATGTCACATATATGCTCTCACAAGCTGATAAATTACTAAGTTAAAAGTACTCGATAAAAATAATTGTGTGTAAGTACACGGTCGGCCTGAGCCAAAAACACAATATCTTTCTTTTAGAAAATACCAAAATCACATAATTTGGGATAAATACCCAAATTTACTAATTCCACTCAATTTGCACAATCTAGCATTCAATTAAATAAACCAAGCATACCATTGCAATCACACGAAATTCCAGTCACCGACTATCTCGGTATAATTTTCGAAAAATAATAAATAATTAAATAAATACCAAAATTAATTAAATAAATACAATTAAATGCCATAAATACAAACTTAGGCCGAAAAAGCCTAATTAAATAACGAAACAGGCCCGGAAAATTTTTGAACCTATCTAGATAAATAATACAACCAATCTAGTTGCTAATTAAGCCGATCTAACCACCTAACATGCAATAACGAGCAATTAAATTGCTAATCCATTCTAACTAACCACCTAAACCATATTTAGCCTAAAATAATCAACCCTTAAGCATAATTAACTCCCTAAGCAGAGTTTAGTGAGAAACTCACCGGTTTTGAAATCCAATGAGTCCATGACCACAACAAGGCAGAGATGAGCGACAAACTTCGAAGCGGCAACACCTTACGAGGCGTGGAAGTGTCCTAAAAAGGGCCTTGAAGCCCAAAGACCCTTGTTGGTCTTTGGTTATGCTTGAGGCCGAAGGAGGGTTGCTCGGGGCTGGGACGGTGAGCTGAGGTGGACCAATGGTTGCTGCGGACGAGCAAGGGCGACGACGAGACCTCCAACGGCTTAGACGACCACGTGCAGTGGCTGGACGACCAGAGACGGTGATGGACAAGGGCTCGGGATGCGGATGGACGGCGGACGACGCACTAGGAGGCGGGACGACACGGTAGGGGGCACAGGCTCGCGCGAGGGTGCGATGGCGAGCGGTGGGGCTCCGATGGATTGGGGCGGCTTGTGACGTGCTAAGGGGAAGCTGCCAGTCACTCTCTGGTTTTTCTCTATGATTTTTGGAGCTTCAAAAGTCCACCAATGGAGAAAGCAAGGCTTGTTGAAGAAGAAGGGGACAACAGAGGCTTGGAGGGGGCCACTTTGCTTCTATTTTATCCCTTTGTCCCTAAGACAAGGCCCCATAGCCCTTGGCTGTCTTCCCTAGCTCTTTGGAAGCCACCAAGCTTCCTTTGCAAGCTAATGAAGTGGTCCAAAAGTGGTGACGGACATGGCTACGAATTTGGGCACAATTTTTTCCCAAATTGAACCAAACCCCCTTCAATTGAATTCAATTCTGTCCCCATAAATTTCACCCAGGGGTTCTAGACCAAATTTGACATTTTTCCTTGCCAATAAAACCAACTTGCATCCCAAAAGCGATAAAAAACGGTCCCTGAATTTTCCAGTCGAAAATGGCCCTATATTGAAATTCCGCCAAAATCCCGGTTTGTAGAAAAATATTCGGAGGATGAGTCAACGTTCCTAAAATGAATCCTGACATGACGAACTTTCAATTTCTGAAATCGGTTTCAAATTCGGGGTTAATTTCAATCTAACGTGATTTTGGCATGACGTAGCTTACCGAGTAGCTCTTCGGAATTTTTAGTGCAATTGACCCGTGATCGATTTATTTCGAGCCACAATGTACATTTTCAAAACATTAGCAACTCTCGGTTGACATGAAAATCTCAAGGTTTCAAATACGGGCACAAGACATCCAAAACGACAGAAAAATCGGTCTAGTGCCGATCGACGAGAATTTTGAAATCAAGTGGAACCACCCACTCTTTGATCACACATCTCAATCGAATCGACCTATCTATGATCTCTAATTGATTTTGACAATGCCGTAATGATCCCTTGCAGACTAGCACAGTCGAGCAGTCGATTCCTGGTTGAATTCTCAAGTCTATTGCGTTAAAATCCCTTAACGGCTTCACCTGATAGGCTAGTTATCTCGTGAGTGGCCAACTCAAAGAAAAGAACTATAGGCGCAACGATGAAAAGCCTAACTTATCCAATCGAAAAACAAACCTGAAAATCAAGATGTCACAACTCTTCCTCTTATAAAAATTCCGTCCTCGAAATTTAAACCTTTACATATCTTTAAACAAAAAGGTGGAGGTGTTGTCATCTCATCAAGTTTTCATTTTTCCACATTGCTTCTTCAGTCCCATGGTGTTGTTAGACCACTTTGACCAAGGGGACCATCTTGGTGCACAGCATCTGTTCTTTCTTATCCAAAATCTGAACCGGGCTTCTCACGTACGACACTCTATCGTCCACGTCTAACTCTTCAAGATTTAGCACGAGGGTCATGTTCAGCTCATATGTCCTCAACATCGACATATGAAAGACGTTATGCACTTGTGCCAGCCTCGGCGGCAATGCAAGACGATACGCTAGGATCTCGATTCTCTCTAGAATCTCAAAGGGACCTACGTACCTCAGACTCAATTTTCCTTACTTGCCAAAGCGCGAAATACCCCCTCATTGGTGACACATTCAAAAAGACGTGACCAACAACTTGGAATTCCAATGGTCTCCGGCGCCTATTTGCGTAGCTTTTCTGATGGCTTTGAGCGGTTTTTAATCTGTCTCTGATGACTGCAACTGCATCCACTGATTGTTGAACCAACTCTAGGCCTATGATCTTTCGTTCTCTAACTTCATTCCCACAAACTGACGTTATGCACGCTCTGCCGTACAACGTTTCGAAAGGAGCCATCTGAGTGCTTTGCTAGTAACTGTTGTTGTAGGCAAACTCGACAAGATGAAGCTATTCCTCCCAGCTTCCCTTGAAATCCAACATGCAAACTTGTAGCATGTCTTTGAGGGTTTGAATCGTCCTCTCAGATTGGCCATCTGTTTGAGGATGATATGCCGCACTGTACTACAGCTTCGTCCCTAAGGCAGTTTGCAAACTTTTCCAAAAAACAGCTGTGAATCTCAAGTCTTGGTCTGATGTAATCGTCACCGGCACTCCATGCAAACGAACAATTTGACGTACGTACCACTCTGCATGACTATCCAAAATCCATCGTGATGTACTCCCATTTCCACTCAGAAAACTTGAGAGGTTGCAAAAGTCCTCCCGGCTTACAATGTTGTGCCTTCACTTGCTGACACTTAGCGACATTCTTGGCAATGTCCGCCTTCCTACCGAACCACCAATAGTGTTGACGTAGATTCTGATACATCTTCGCACTGTCTGAACGAATGCTACAACTGCTACGATAAGCTTCTGATAAGATCTCCTCTTTAAGCTTTGCATTGTCAAGTACACATAATCGCCTTTGGAACCTTAGTGTTCCATCTTCAACAATCTGAAAATCAGCCTTTCTCTTATCTGTATCTTCTCATAGAATCTTCTGAACATTAGGGTCTGTCAATTGAAGCGTCTTGATTCTAATCTGAACATCCGACTCAATTCTGAGGGTGGCCATAAGATTTGAAAGGTGGCCTACCTCAAATTTGGAAAATCGAATCTTGAGCTTTCTCGAGTAAAACCCATTCTTTAACCACCATCTGTGCAACGGAAGACTTCTAACTCAACGCGTCTACGACCTTATTTGTCTTTCTAAGATGATACAAGTATCACAATCCTAATTCTTCAAAAGTTCCATCCAGCGACGCTGTCTCATATTCAACTCCTTCTAAGAGAATAGATATTTAAGACTTTGATGGTCAGTGAAGATCTGGGATCTTTCTCCACACCAATAATTGTCTCCAAATCTTCAGAGCGAAAATGATTGCTGCGAGTTCTAAGTCTTGTGTCGGGTAATTCAACTTATGAGGTCTCAACTGTCGGGATGTGTATGCAATAACCCTACAAATGGTGCATTAGCATGCAACCCAGTCTTCTAAATGATGCATCACTATAGATCTCAAATCCTCCAGGGCCAGAGGGTATGGTTAGCACAGGTGCGGTAGTCAACTTCTACTTAAGCTCTTGGAACTACGCTCGCACTTGTCTGTCCATACGAACTTCTCTTCTTTCTTCAGTAATCGAGTCAACGGCGAAGCTAAAGCTAAAGATCCTACCATAAACCATCTGTAGTAACCTACCAAACCCAAAAAGCTTCTAATCCTTGACACTATTATCAGTCTTGGACAACTAATAACTGCTTCAATCTTGGACGAGTCCACGGAGATTCCTTCGCTTGAAATCACGTGACCTAGGGACACAACACGAGTCAACCAAAACTCGCACTTACTAAACTTGGCTTACAGCTCATGATTCCTTAAGGTCTGGAGTACCATTCTCAGATATCCCTCGTGCTCCTCAGCACTTCTCGAATACACCAGAATATCGTTGATGAACATGGTCACAAATCGATCCAGATATTCTTTAAACACTATCCACCCCAATCTCCCGAGTGCGTGCCCATCCTTCTTTGGTCGATTAATAGCGACACCCCAGGACGCATCGCCGATCCATTCTTCAATTTAATACACACACGGAAGCAGATAAATAATCCTTAGACAATAACAAGATGTGATAGAAAAGTAGGGCCATCAATTTTGAAATTGAAAACACGACCACGTTATATATATATATATATATATATATATATATATATATGCACATAACAAACCGAGTCATGTCATACATAATACAAGCCAATTCAAGGAAACAAGTCTGGCAGCAGGGGTGGGATTCCACAACTCTACGGGTTCTCGTCGTCTTCGATTTCTCCTTCTTCCACACTCCAACTGGAGCCTATGGCTGAGTACACCGGAGAATCTGGATCATCAAGCTTAGGGTCCTTCGCATCCACCACCGAACCATCCTTAGGGTCTACAGTACCCTTTCCAAAAGCAACCTCCATCACATACAGAGGTATCTCACATTCCGGCACGGGGCCCTCTCTCTGCCCATTACAATAAAGGCGATATCATGCCCTGTATTGATAGGGCACCTTTTTGGGTAGATCCGCATCAACCCAGACTATGGTTTTCACTAGTTCATATTGCAATCCCTCGGGATGCCCATGGATCGGAATGTAGTTCATATGTTCTGTGATCTTCCTTGGTTGTCGAAAATGCTCGAGAGGAGCTGCCATTTATGGGCCTGAAATTGTTATCCCACAACGGGGTGAGACGACGTCTCAACGAGTTCTACCCCTTAAGACACGATTAGGAAGAAAATACGCTCTAAGGTTGCCTAAGCACAGACATAGGTCGGAGGACTTACCTTGGCCTCAGTCTTTTCCTACAAGTCAGTTTAATTAATAGATACTGACAAACCATACCATCCAATCAAATCAGATCGAACCATCGATCAATCGACTTAGTCGATTACATGTCATCATGATCACTTCTCAGTCATCTCAATCAATACTATCTATATAAAGTCCAACCACCTTATGGCCATTTCACTCTAAGCTGAAGATAGATAGCAACTTGCCTCAAAGGCTAATAAATAGTATATTGTTCCTTCTCTAAGATAACACATTGAGTTATTGAGTTGATATAGTTTACTAACAATGCTCACCAAAGCTGTGCGAAGCTTACTCGCTCTCCGAAGCTGTGCGAACTTTAATTTGCTCACCGAAGTTGTGCGGACTTTAATGTATACTGTCACTCTTAGTAGAGGTATCAAGCCCACAGGCTGATACAATTTACCATTTTAATCAACCAATGATTTCTCAACTTTTATCATACCCAATAAAAATAGTCATGTGTAGGTACACCGTTGGCCTTAGCCAAAATACAATAATTTCCTTTCCATAAATCCCACAATTTTATATGGTCCACCAAAATATTTTTGGCATTGTAAATTGATGCTCGGTTATTTTTCAATTAATTACTGAAATTAAATAAATTTAGGAATAAATTCCAAAAATCACAATCACTCATAATTAGCACAAATTCGAACTCAATTAAATAAATAAATCGCACCACCGAAATCAGCATGAAATTCAATTCATCGGCTATCTCGGTCTAATTTTCGAAAATTAATTAATTAATTAATTAATTAAGGAAAATAGTGAATAAATGCCAAAAATGCAACTTAGGCTTGAAAAAGCTTAATTGGAAGCCGAGACAGATCCGAAAATTGCTGAATCACTCTAGATAAATACTAGAGCTTGTCTAGGCTCTAATTACACTACTCTATCCACCTAACATGCATTAACGAATATTTAAATGACTTATCTAATCTAACTAACCATCTAATACATACTTAACCTAAACTAATTAACCCTTAAAAGTCATTAACCTACTAAGCGATGATTAGTGAGTTAAACTCACTTGTTAATTGATCCGCTCGGATCATATCGATGGAGATGAGATGAGGCTCGATCCACTCCAAAGCGAGCTTGCCTTTCAGGGTTGGGAACACCTTTAAAATAGGCCAAAATATCTGTTGGAAACCCACTTCTTCAGTTGTTGTCCAAGGCTAAGAAAGGCTGAGACAAGAGCGGTTTGAGGCGACAACGGGTTGAGGTGGACTAAGGGGGCCGAATCGGGTCTAGGCATTGGCGATAAGAGCTCCGGCAACGTCACATGGTGGCTGAATAGCCCTGTCACAGCCTGAGGCAGCGGCTAGAATGCGAGACAAGCAAGATGACGTGGCTGGGACGTCGAAGTCGCGCGGGCGAGCGTGGGGCAGCAGCGGCGAGTGAGGACGACGAACGGCGGTCTAGCGGTGGCGTGCAATAGTGAGGGGCTTCACGGTTCTTCTTTGTAGGTTGCTGAAGCTTTGAAGGCACAAAGATGGGGAAGAAAGAGGGGGTCGATGGCCACAAAAGGGGGACGGAGGAGATGAGGGAACAAGGGGGGCCACTTGGTCTCTTTTTCTCCCAGATTGTCCCCTTGACCATTTTCCTCCACCAGCTGGCTTCCTTGGCCAAAAATCAGCCACCAAGTTCCCTTCTAGAAGCCTTGAAAGGGTCCATATGTCATGGGTGGTGGGGGGCTACGAATATGCAAGGATTTCCTCTCAATTGGACTTCATTTCCTTCTTGAATCACTCAAATTCGGCTTCTATAAATTTCATTATCGAGTCAATAATCAAATTGGTATTTTTCTTAACCAATTGAACCATCTTGCATCTCAATTGCGCGATCAAAAACGGTCCCTGACATTTTCCGAACAAAAACGGCTCTACGATGACTTTTTCTCAAAAAATCTTGATTTGCAGAAAAATCTTCTGAGACTAAGTCAACATTCCTAAAATGACTTGTGACATGATAGAACTTTCAATTTCTAAAATTGGATTCAAATTCGCGGTTAATTTCACTTTGGCGCATTTTTAGCGAGACCTAGGTTTGGGTAACTTTTAGAAATTTTTAGTGCAAATGACCCATGGTCGATTTTCTTTGAGCCACAATGAACCTATTCAACACATTGGTGACTCCTAGTTGTCATGAAAATCTCAATGATTCAAACACGAGCACAGGGTACCAATCGGTCTAATACAAATCGACGATAATTTTGTAATTTAGTGGAATCACCCACGTTTAGCCACATATTTCGGTCGAACTTATCTATCCCTGGTTTTTAACCGATTTATATCTATGTCATAATGATCTTTGCCGATGAGCAAGGTCGAGTAGTCGAGTCCTGGTCGAACTCTCAGGTCTATTACATTAAAATCCCTTAATGGCTTCCCTAGGTCGTCTAGTTATCTTATGAGTGATCAACTCTGAGAATAACACTATAGATGCGTCGATGAAAAGCCCGATTAATTTAATTGAAAGCAAAAGTAAAAATCCAAGATGTCACAAACACTCTATTCATCAGACCCATAAAAGCAACTGGAGCGTTCGTCAAATCAAACGACATTATAGTGAACTCATAATGGCATATCAAGTACGAAACGCTGACTTCGTTATGTCCTCTTTTCTGATCCATAATTGACGATACTCTGTCCTCAAGTCGATCTTTGAGAATATCGACACTCCTTATAATTGGTCAAACAAGTCGTCGATCCTCGGGAGTGGATACTTTGTGGCATCCTGAAATTCCTTGCTAGCCAATTAGGAGTGCTTCAATTATTATCTTGTATTGAAATCTATGGCCGAGTTTAATTGGATAGATCTTGGAAGAGAATGGCTTATCTCTGGCCATGTGCATAGTGAATTAGAATCCATAGGTTTGTAATTCTAAGTGTTTAGTTATTTAATTTTACCCTATGGTATTTTAGTTTAATAGGATTTAATTAGTATTTAAAAAGGAGAATTAAAATTGATTTGAATTAGGTTGGGCCTTAGGCCCAATGGCCTAAGCTTTTTGGTGGGCCGAATGGCCGGCCCAATTGAGGCCCATGAGGGGACCGTCGACCAAGAGGAGGGGAAGGAGTGGCCGGCCCACTTCTTCCAATCCAAGCCCAAGCCCAAAGCCCATTATGCATGTGTCAAGACAAGTGGCAAAAAGGAGGCCTTCATGCATTGGCCATTGGAGAGGCAAGTGATGATTGCAAATGACGAGGATTTGGGGAAATAAAAGGAAGAGGAGAGAGAGAGGGTGGCCGGTTGATGTTGTTCGGCCAAGTGAGAAAGAGAGAGAGAGAGAGAGAGAGTAAGTTGCGAGAGAGAGAGGGAATCGCCAAGAGGGAGGAGGAGTCGCCCGTCGCCGCCCGCACGCCATCCGTTCGTCCGCCGTGTGCCGTCCCTTTTGTTTCTGTTCGTTCGGTCTTTAAGGCAAGTTGGGACTGATTTCCACCCTTGCATGTGTGCCTTGCATGTGTGGTTGAATTCTTGGATGTTTAGAGGTTAGAAATCGAAGTACATGAGGTTTGTTCTTGGTGATGCATGCTATTTTCGTATGAACCGCCTGAACCAGAATCTTGTGAGAGCTTGCATGCATGTTTTGAGTTTGATTTTGACTTTTATTTCTTCATGAAAGTTGTAGCCAACATCTTAAACTACAACATACTAAAATTTGGTGCAAAATTATGGAGATTTAAGGGGCAAACCCTCATCCTATGGAGACACTAGATCTGGAACGATTTCGCCGACCTTTTGGTAGATCTGTGGTTGCATGTCGATTTTTACTAAGAATCTCTCTTCGACTTCTTCATGAAACTTGTAGAGAACATCTTAAATACTAACATAATCAAATTTTAAGTAAAATTAACAAGTGTAACCTAGTGAATCGACTTACTCTTGAAGACGGTAAATCTGGAGACGAGGTACTGAACATCCGAGACTTCATAGACCCATATGATGACTATACTCTGGAAATTTGACTTAGATCCCTTAATTAAAGTTGTAGGGGACCTCTTGAAGTAAAACATATCCAAATTTCAGAGGAAACGAAGAAGAATAAGTGGGTAAAAAATCAATATTTCGGAGATACATACACTGGACGTTTCGGTGCTAGATCCAGAAGCTTCGTACGACTATAGAAAATCATCTAAAACGAATCTGGCCTAGAAGTCTGCATAAAAAATCTACTTTAGCGTCTTAACTACAACCTGGTAAAATTTCATAATTTTCGGAGGTCGTTCGGATATTTTAATCGAATTATTTCGAAAACTGTGCATTCTGTTTCTATTCGAAATTGCATGCTGTTTTTGTGAGAATTGTATTTTCTTGTGTGGAACTCTATCGGGCATGTGTTTTTCATGGAATTGCTATCTTATTATCTTATCTATCACATGCCTTGATTTCATGATTTTTGAGAAGCTTATGGATATTTAATTTAAATATTTTCTAAAAATGGTACATGCTGGAATTTTGTAAAAATGGCATGAAATATGGACCATTTTAAATTGCATGGACTCCATGAATTGTATTGATTGGATGATGGTGTCTTGCTGCATGTATGATAATGATTTGAGATGCATGTATGAATTTAATGATGAATATGATTTTGATTGCCATCACATCACATGCCATGTTATAATTGAACTATAATTGAAGATGAGAATTGAGATAAATGAGAAGGCCGTCGGAGGTGTGAGCCGACGATGCCCCAGGAGTGTCGGGATGCCTAGCTAGAAGGGTACGGCCGGTTGCCCGGTAGTCATGAATGGCCGGATACCGGAGGGCCTCGGGAGTACCGAGAGGTGTCGAGATGCTCGGAGAGTGGGGGAGCCGGAAGCTCGGCATGGTAATTATGCCGAGGGATACCTCGCGATGCCGGTTTGGGTGCGAGATGCCTGGCTTGAAGGGTGCGGCCGGTTGCCCGGTGGCCTTGAATGGCTGATTGCCGGAGGGTCCTCGTGATGTCAGTTGGGGTACGAGATGCCCGGAGAGTGGGGGAGCCGGATGGTCTAAATTTGTATCTTGGATACATGTGGGATGCAAACATTGGTCCTGGGAAAGAGAAATGTGGCGGTCCAAGATAAAAATTGAAATTGAATTATGCATATGTGAATTATGCATGATGATATATGCATGATATGATGCATGATGATATATGCATGACATGATGATGGTACTTGTGATATGATGATGATGATATATGCATGGATGCATGATGATATATGCATGACATGATGATGGTACTTGTGATATGATGATGATATATGCATGGATGCATGGCAATGATGATGGTACATGTGATATGATGATGATATATGCATGGATGCATGGTAATGATGATGGTACATGTGATATGATGATGATATATGCATGGATGCATGGCAATGATGATGGTACATGTGAGATGATGATGATATATGCATGGATGCATGGCAATGATGATGGTACATGTGAGATGATGATGATATATGCATGGATGCATGGCAATGATGATGGTATATGTGGTATGATGATGATGATATATGCATGGATGCATGACATGATGATGGTACATGTGACATGATGGTGATGTTATATGTATGGAAGCATGGTAAGGATGATGCCATATGTGAGGTATGATGACATGTACATGATGCCATGGTATGTTGTGCATGGATGCCTGTATGACCTATGATGCTATGATTGTGATGATTGCATGGCATGATGCATTGTGTGGTTTATTGGTCTTTTACCTGCTGAGTGGTTGTACTCACCCCTTCAGGGACCAACATTTCAGATTAGCAGGATGCCGCTCCCTGCTGTCACGCGGGGCATCTTTTACGGTCTTCCTTCCGATGTAGAGGTCGAGTGTGTGGAGATCGACTGTCCCACCATTCCTGGACTGACATTTATTCGAGTTCACGCCTTAGTGATGTATGATGTGGGCCTGGCTGAGGGTCCTGTTATCCAGGAGTTCATATCTGTCCACGTTCGACGAGATGGGGCAATGCGTGGGATGTTGCCGCCGCCACCGCCTGATGCACTGGGATGGGTGTGAGGGCCCGTGCGTGAGAAGTAGGAGCTGAAAATTTTTGGGATGATTAGCCGACACTAGTGATGGGGGATCTTGCACGTTAGTCGTAGTGGGTCGACTATTTCTTTTTGGGGTTTAGGCCGAGTGTGGCTTCATGTCCTGGCCTTTCTTTTGATGTACCTACCCAAGGAAACCCATCTTGAAAATATGTAAATAAAGTGTCGTGGCTTTGTCTTTTCTCATGATGATTAGTGGTGTGCAATTGTATCATGGTTGATGGAGGGTGAGATGGCGATGTTATGTTTTGCTTCCGCTAATGAGTCGCGCTGGGACCATTTAAAAAAAAAAATGTCTATGAGTTACGACGCTTCTTCTAAGAGATGTGATTAGGGTAACATTAGGTGTCTGTGGCAACCTAAGGGGGGTTCAAGGTGCCACATACTTGTTCTTGATCGTCACCTAATTGAGTTGACGATAGTTGATGCACAAGCTCAACAAACCATCTTTCTTTTTCACAAACGGAACCGGTGCTCCCCAAGACGATGCACCGGGACGTATAAATCCCTTATCTAGCAATTTTTGCCTCTGCACCTTTAGTTCTTTCAACTCAGACAACGATATCCAATAAGGAGCCTTAGGGATTGGCTATGTCTTGAGCGCTAACTCGA
This sequence comes from Eucalyptus grandis, assembly GCF_016545825.1. NCBI lineage: Eukaryota > Viridiplantae > Streptophyta > Magnoliopsida > Myrtales > Myrtaceae > Eucalyptus > Eucalyptus grandis. The sequence goes on along the minus strand of NC_052617.1, from coordinate 8,130,086 downwards.
TCACGAACTCTATCTCCCTTTTTAGCAGTAGACCTGGCAATTACTTTGGAAACATCTCAGAAAACTTTTGTACCACGGCTATGATCTCCATACTTGGTTCCTCAACCGGCACATCCATTATAGTTGCCAAGTAAATTTGGCAACCTTCATCTAGCACCCGGTTGCCTTAAGTGACGAAATAAAAAGGGATCGAGAATCCTCCTTGACTCCTAATAACTCGAGACTTTCACATGCTAACGGATCAAACTGTATTATATTACGGCCACAATTCATTGTAACAAAAGCTCCTCGAGTCAAACCTTTCATAAATATAACATTAAAGTTATACATAGGCAAACTAGTCATGTACAACTATAGTCAAGGATTCTTCTTTTTACTACTTTATTACAACAAACTAAAATCCTACAACCTTAACCAAAATTCCACTGTGCTAGCCCGACAAAATTACCCCAAAGCATTCCTTCCCAGATCAGTGCGTAGTCAGTTCATTCCTGTCCCTTTCGTCATCCTAGTGGCGTCCTAACTACAGTAGAGGTGCTTGTGCTCTCCTAGACCTACGAGAACAGTCCCTCATTCGATGGCCATGCTAACCACATTCATAGCACACTCCAGTTATACCGGGGCACGGGGTTGGTCCATGCTTCCTTCTACAAATTCGGCACCAATCTGGTGAGTCCTCGGCCTCCTGTCGGGTGACAACATGCACTCTTCCTTGCACTGGAGACCTGTTCCAAGTACCCCACTGAATATCCTGTAGCGCATTCTCTCTTTTATGTTCTATCGGCGGCAGCGGTGGCAAAAGCAGCTGTGGTCCCATTTGTCTGTGTGGACAATCCTTGATCAGGTGGTTGTACTGGTGACACTTGTAACAAGTCATTTCCCTTTTATAGCACGGGACAAATCCATGTCTTTTCCTACACGGCATTCGAGTTGGGCGTTGGCTTTCCAATCCTATTCTTCCGATTGGGTGGAATGGAATACCCTTCTTCTGACATCAGTCTCTTCCCCAGTTGGTTGTCATCTCTGTTGGAACCGAATCTTGACTCGGATGTGGTAGTTTGCTCCTCGATCACAACTCTAGGTTGGGCCTCAGTAGGTGCGGCAACAACAGTGATTACGACTCTGGCGGCGGTAGTGACAACGAGAACAGCAATGGCTCGATCCTACGCTTGCTGACCCAACAAGTTCCCAAAAGTCACTAGCGCCTGAATGATCCAGTCGAACTTAGGATTGCTCGGTGCTGCTACACTAGTACCCCCTTGCGGCGATACTCTCTCACTCGCGCTAGCCTAAGCCGGCGCTCTACCACAACCATGACCTCCTCAGGCACCAACCCTCGTCAGCATCCTACCCCGAGTAACAAGTTTGATGGTACGCCTTCTAGGAGTCCTCTGCTCCTAATCGCTCATTTTGCAGGATCTTTAAAGAAACTTGCTTTCCAATTCCAGACAAAATTAGAAGTTGAGCGATCTCAACAAACAATTTACCAAACAGCTATCACAGACATGCATCAACATGAAATAAAGGCCATTCCTACTAACTATCCCATAACATATCGCACCTTATCACTCAAACTATCGACCAGCTCTGGTACCACTCTAGGCAAGGATGTCATGCCCCGATCCTCGAACGCGTGCCCATCCCTCAGTGGTCGATTAAATTGCGATGTCCCAGGACGCGTCGCCGGCCCATTCATTTTAATACACATACGGAAGCGAATAAATAAATCCCCAGACAACACAAATATGGGATATAAAAGCAGGGCCAAAATTTTGAAAACCACAACACACCTTTATACACAGCATACTAAGTCATATACAGTACTAATCTATATTCACAAGTCTGCAAAAAGGTCAGTCCTCAAAATAAAGCTTTCCTATGACCAGCTAGGTGGACTCATTTGCTGATTCTTCAGTCTCCACAGGTGCCGGGTGTGTCGGGTCCTCCACCACACCATCTGGAGGGTCAACAACACTTTCCCCTAGAGAGGCATCGATTATCCCAGCGGGGATTTGGAAACACTTGAGAGGACCCACCCGGAAACCATTGGGTCCATAGTGGAACCAAGCTCTAAATCGATGAGGGAACACATAACGTGGATGCTCTTCAACCCAGACAGTAGTCACCCCCAGTTCATAGACCCAAAAGCTTTTGGGATCAGGATAGGTTAAACTCGCTTAGTGACCCTCATCGGTCGACCAAAATACTCAGGAGGATTCGCCATCTAGGGACCTGAAAATATTGAGCCCATGACGGGGTAAGACAATGTCTCAGTAAGTCCACCCCCTAAACTCCAACTAGGAAGGAAATACGCCTAAATGCTACCTATGCACGCATAAGATAGAGGACTTACCTTTACCTCAGTTCCTTCCTGCAAGTTAGTATAGTTCATGATCTCAACCAATCCACTCAATTCAAACTAAACCATCAAACAATCAGTCAATCAACTCAATTCGACATCAACGGTACTATCTATGAATTCAATATGACCACTGCTCACACAAGTTGAAATAATCATTCAATGCTCTCACAAGGTGCAATATATGGTCATAGCTGTCACAAGCTGATATAGATAAATAGTAGCTCGCACAAGCTGATAATATAGGTCGTGCTCTCACAAGCTGATATAACGATCTTAGCTCACACAAGCCGATAAAGTATACTACTCTCACAAGCTGTCGTATAAAAGTCCGTAGGCTGATACAATATACTGCTCTCACAAGCTGACGTGCAAAGGGTCCTAAAAGCTTACGATAAATATGCACGCACAAGCTGACATGCATATATGCTCTCACAAGCTGATAAATTACTAAGTTAAAAAGTACCCGATAAAAATAATCGTGTGTGGGTACACGGTCGGCTTAAGCCAAAAACACGACATCTTTCTTTTAGAAAATCATACTATTTAATATAGTCCATAAACACATTTTTTACGCTGTAAACCAACGTCCGGTATTTTCTAATTAAAATACCAAAATCACACAATTTGGGATAAATACCCAAATTTACTAATTCCACTCAATTTGTACAGTCTAGCATTCAATTAAATAAACCAAGCATACCATTGCAATCAACCTGAAATTCCGATCTCTAACTATCCGGGAATGATTTCTGGAAAATAATAAATAATTAAATAAATACCAAAATTAATTAAATAAATACAATTAAATGCCATAAATGCAAATTTAGGCCAGAAAAGCCTAATTAAATACTGAAACAGGCCCGAAAAAATTTCAAACCTATCTAGATAAATAATACAATCTATCTAGTTGCTAATGAAGCTGATCTAACCACCTAACATGCAATAACGAGTAATTAAATTGCTAATTCGTTCTAACTAACCACCTAAATCATACTTAGCCTAAACTAATCAACCCTTAAGCATAATTAACTCCCTAAGCAGAGTTTAGTGAGTAAACTCATCGGTTTTAAAATCCGATGAGTCCACGATGACCGCAAGGTGGAGATGGGCGACAAACTCCAAAGCGACGGCACTTTACGAGGCCCAAAAGTGTCCTAAAATGAGCCTTGAAGCCCAAAGACCCTTGCTGGTCTTTGGGTCAGCTTGAGGCCGAAGGAGGGCTGCTCGAAGATGGGACGGCGGGCTGAGGTGGACCAATGGCTGCAATGGATTAGCAGGGCAACAACGACATCTTTCTTTTAGAAAATCATACTATTTAATATAGTCCATAAACACATTTTTTACGCTGTAAACCAACGTCCGGTATTTTCTAATTAAAATACCAAAATCACACAATTTGGGATAAATACCCAAATTTACTAATTCCACTCAATTTGTACAGTCTAGCATTCAATTAAATAAACCAAGCATACCATTGCAATCAACCCGAAATTCCGGTCTCTAACTATCCGGGAATGATTTCTGGAAAATAATAAATAATTAAATAAATACCAAAATTAATTAAATAAATACAATTAAATGCCATAAATGCAAATTTAGGCAGAAAAGCCTAATTAAATACCTGAAACAGCCCGAAAAATTTCAAACCTATCTAGATAAATAATACAATCTATCTAGTTGCTAATGAAGCTAATCTAACCACCTAACATGCAATAACGAGTAATTAAATTGCTAATTCGTTCTAACTAACCACCTAAATCATACTTAGCCTAAACTAATCAACCCTTAAGCATAATTAACTCCCTAAGCAGAGTTTAGTGAGTAAACTCATCGGTTTTTAAATCCGATGAGTCCACGATGACCGCAAGGTGGAGACGGGCGACAAACTCCAAAGCGACGGCACTTTACGAGGCCCGAAAGTGTCCTAAATGAGTTTTGAAGCCCAAAGACCCTTGCTGGTCTTTGGGTCAGCCTTGAGGCTGAAGGAGGGCTGCTCGAAGATGGGACGGCGGGCTGAGGTGGACCAATGGCTGCAATGGATGAGCAGGGGCAACAGCGAGACCTCCGGCGGCTTGGACGATCACGTGTGGTAGCTGGACGGCCAGAGACGGTGACGGACAGGGGCTCGGGATGCGGATGGATGGCAAACAACACATTGGGAGGTGGGAGGACGCAGTAGGGAGCCCGCGCTCATGCGGGGGCGCAGGCTCGTGCAAGGGCGCGACGGCAAGCAGCGGGGCTCCGATGGCTAGGGGCAGCTTGTGACGGGTTAGGGGGAAGCCGCCGGTCACTCTAGTTTTTCTCTGTGATTTTGGAGCTTCAAAAGTCCACCAATGGAGAAAGCAAGGCTTGTTGAAGAAGAAGGGGACAAAAAAAGACTTGAAGGAGCCACTTTGCTTCCATTCTATCCCTTTGTCCCCAAGACAAGGCCCCACAGCCCTTGGCTATCTTCCATAGCTCTTTGGCAGCCGCCAAGCTTCCTTTGCAAGCTAATGAAGTGGTCCAAAAGTGGTGATGGACATGGCATATAAATTTGGGCACAAATTCTCCTAAATTGAACCAAACCCCTTTCAATTGAATTCAATTTGGTCCCCATAAATTCCACCAAGGGGTCCTAGACCAAAGTTGACATTTTCCTTACTAATAGAACCAACTTGCATCCCAAAATGTGATAAAAACGGTCTCTTGAATTTTTCGGTCAAAAATGGCCCTATATTGAAATTTCGCCAAAAATCCCAATTTGCAGAAAAATCTTCAAAGGGTGAGTCGACGTTCCTAAAATAAATCATGACATGATAGAACTTGCAATTTCGAAAATCGGATTCAAATTCGCAGTTAATTTCAATCTGGCGTGATTTTAGCTCTTCGGAATTTTTAGTGCAATTGACCCGTGATCGATTGCATTAAAATCCCTTAATGGCTTCACCTGATAGGCTAGTTATCTCGTGAGTGGTCAACTCAAAGAAAAGAACTATAGGCGCATCGATGAAAAGCCCAACTTATCCAATCGAAAACAGAACCTGAAAATCAAGATGTCACAGCTTCGTCTGGTTTTTGGTTTTGAGTCTTATTTTATTAGTAGCCATGATTACTATTTCTCTCCAGGCCTGTCAAGCCCGCTTTCTTCGATGAAAGCCCACATAAGGGCCAAAGCACAACAAGACTACCCATCATCATAGCAGGCCCAAGTCCATGCAAGAAGGCCCACTGGTTCAAAAAAGAAAAAGAGATTGGATAGGCGATTTCCAACGGATTTATTGCGGGACAGCTCATGATGTTCATATCGATCTATTATGTGCCTCTGCATTTAGCATCGTGTAAACCTCATACAATAACTGGTATGGGGCTAGCAAGCGCCTATAGATGTATTTTCGGATAGAGGGAACTAGATAGCATCATACAACGACTGCCTAGCTACTAAGATGTTTAAGTTTGCTAGGTCTGCTAGGTTCGCCCTTGAGCTCGTAAGACACCACATTATTGGTAACAAATTGGAAATCTTTGGATCTTAGCCTAATTTCTTGCGGAACCTCATTCCAAGCTTCATCCCAACTGTTGAATCTCTTGAAGGGGTAATATGGCAATATTCATTAGGTCAATAAGGCTTTGCACCTTCCCGTGTCATTTTATTCAAATTGTAGAGGGATTTGATAGAACCAATTGAAAGTTTGGGACTTATATTGCACACATACAAAAGTTGAGGGACTTAATTGTTGGGAATGCGAATATATGAAGAGAAAAAATAGAGAAGAAAACAATCGATAATTTTTACGTAGAAACCCCCAAAAAAAAAACGGAAGCCACACTAGGCAATCTTCTACTATCAATATCAATATTCCAAGCTTCAGTGTTACAACTATAAAAGATATTACCCCTATATATATAGTAGGAGTCTAGGGCATACATAATTAATATGGAAATTACATATATGCGATTAGCAGCAATAAAAGCCTTATTAACTGCTTTAACATTACATGATTAGTAATTGCCTAAAATAAACTGCTTTGTGCTTGAATATTATTTTCCTTTATCAGAAATTTCTTTGTGCTTGAATATTATTTTCCTTTATGAGACTCACCAACTCCATCAATCTCCCACTTGGAGGCTAATCTTAAAAAAAAAAAAAAATTAAAAATAGCAATAACCTTTCATAGTCTTTATCTTTGTAGCCCAAATTATTCTAGTGCAACGACCTCCTTCATCACTTTCCACAGAGGCCAACTGAAGTAATGCACAGTCTTAATTTTTTAGTGGTGACAACCTTTATTAACATATCTACTGGATCTTTTGCATCAAGAATCTTCTTCAATGACAAAGTCTCATGACCTATCAATTGACGAATTTGATGATATTTTAACTCTATGTGTTTTGTCCTTGAATTAAATATTGGAATTTTTTCAAGACAAATAGCACTTTGACTATCACTGAAAATTACACTATTATCCCACTCATTGTCTATCTCCTTCAAAAAAAAAAAAAAATCAACCAAATCATCTCCTTACCAGCTTTAGATATAGCAACATACTCTGCCTCAATGGTTGAGAGAGACACACAGGTCTAAAGTATAGACATCCAATTGATTGTAGTGCCACGTAAGGTACAAACATAACTCGAGGTGCTCTTCATATTATCCAAGTCACCAACAAAATCTATACCAACAAAGACTTGTAAAGTTACACTGTTTTTCATAAAACTTAATACATGAAGTGTCTTTTATGTATCTTAATAATCACTTTACAGCTTCCTAATACTTTATTCTTGGATTTGCCATGTATTTGCTCACAACTCCCACTACATGAGCTATGTCTAGTGAAGTAGATACCATAACATAAATTAAACTACAAATAGCTTATGTATAAGGCACCTTAGCCATATACTCCTGCTCTTCATCTGTTTGTGGTAACTATTTCTTTGAGAGGTTAAAGTGACTTTCTAAAGGAGTACTAAATCTGTCTTAACATTTTTTTAAATGTACTTATCTTGAGATAATTTTAGAATTCCTTTGGATCTATTCCGCGTGATCCTCATCCCAAGAATCTGATTCACTATGCCCAAGTCCTTCATCTCAAACTCTTTTGATAATTGCCGCTTCAGTATGTTGACCTCTCTCATGCTAGATTCTAAGATGAACATATCATCCATATACAATAGCAAAATAATATAGCAGTCATCAAATTTCTTGAAGTAACAATAATGATCCATTTCACTTCTATTGAACCCGTTACCCCACATAAAAGTGTCAAATTTCTTATACCACTATCTAAGAGCCTGTTTCAAGCCATATAGACTTTTCTTCAATTTGTAGACATAATTTTCTTTTCCAAGAACTTGACAATCTTATGTTTGTATCATGTAAATATCCTCCTCCAAATAACCACGGAGGAATGCAATATTAACATCTAACTACTTCAAATATAAATTCTTAGTTGCAACAATACTCAATACTAACCTGATAGTAGTCAATTTCATAACTGGAGAAAAGATCTCTATGCAATCAATTTCTTCCTTTTGCTGAAAACCTTTTACTATTAGCCTTGCTTTGTACCTGTTGTTAACATCGGGTTCTTTTTGAACCAATACACCCACTTGTTCTGCAATACTTTCTTCCCATTTGGTAATTGTGTTAACACCTAAGTTCTGTTTTTCTCGAGTGAATCTAACTCATCCTGCATTGCTAACTCCCACTTAGCTGAATCTTTAACCTACACTGCTTCCAAAAAAATTTATGGTTCTCCAACGTCAATCAAAAGCAAATAATGCAATGACGGAGAATATCTTTGTACACGTTTAAGTGTTCTACTAAGTTTTCTCAAAGTGGGTTCAAGTGTACGTAATTCTCGTTTTGGTATTTTACCAGAGTTGATAGTAACAGTTTTAGGAATATCAACTAAAACACTCTTAGAAACCTCTTCTAATTCAATCTTTGTATTCTCCACCGTTTGTTTCTTCACACTAGATTATGCTATTCATTGATCGTTATACAATATGTTTTCATTAAATGTAAAATCAGCAGTTCTTATTATTTTTCTATTTTGTTCATCTCAAAATCGAAAACCAAAATAATCAGAACCATATCCAATGAAAAAACATGTTCTAGCTATTGCATCAAACTTATCTCTATTTTTAGAATCTATGTAAACATACAAAACACAACCAAAACTTTTAGATGCAAGAGATTTACCTTCTTTCCACTCCGTTCTTCTTCTGGTAGCTTAAAATGAAGTGAAACTGAAGGTTCTCTGTTAATCAGAGATGCTACTTTGTTAATTGCATCCGCCCAAAACATCTTGGGTAATCCTACATGCAACCTCATACTTCTTGCGCACTCATTCAGGGTTCTATTCATCCTTTCAACAACTCCATTTTGTTGCGGTCTGTTTGGAACAGTTCTTGTCATTCTGATTCCGTTATTTACACAAAATTGCTTGAACTCCTTGTTATTGTTAGGGAAATCCCTTATGATGTTTTGAATATGACAAAATAAATCAAAGGCTACTAATGTGTTTAATGGTTGAGTAATAGACTATGCAAATGATAGAATGTATAAAGGACATTATCAAAGTTTATACTTGGAAGAACGAGAAGATAGACTCTATGCTGAAGCTGAACTTATTCAGATTGTGTCTAGACATTAAAGCTAAATATATTCAGAAGAAGAATACATTCAGACTTACGTCCAGATTGTAAAGTCTATTTCAGATAAAAGACACTCAGACTCTATTTCAGACAAAAGACGCTCAGACTTTACTTTAGACAAAACATTATCAGACTTTACATCCAGAACGAGACACAAGTTTAGAACGTAGCAGATTCAGATCGAAACATGTTCTAAATGAGACAACTTGACAGAACGTAACACAAGCCCAAACATATAACAACTAGTGATCTGGTTTAGATTCTACATCAAGATAGATTTGATTGACTCGATCTAATTGATTAACAATTGGATATTGAATGTGACATCCCAATTTTTTCAATCTTGTTTTCTATTGAATAAATCTGACATTTCATCGACGCGCCTATAGGGTTGTTCTCGAGCTAATCACTCTTGAGATAACTAGACTATTTGGGGAAGCCATTAAGGAATTTGAAGGCAATAGACTTGAGGACTTGACCAAGAAGCGGCTTCTCGACCGTGCTCATCTTTAGAGGCCATTACGGCACAGTTAAAAATCAATTTGAGATCAGAGATAGATCAATTCAACGGAGATGTGTGGCTAATCGTGGGTGACACCACTAAATTGGAAAATTCTGGTCGATCGGCACTAGACTGGTTTTTCTATCGTTTTGGTGCCATGTATCCGTATTTGGATCCTCGAGATTTTCACAACAACTGAGAGTCGCCAATGTATCGAGTGGGTTCGTTGTGGCTCGAAGAAAATCGACCACGGGTCATTTGCACCTAAAAATTTCTAAAACCTACCCGGTAGCCTAGGTCACACTCAAAACGCGCCCAAGTGAAATTAACCGCGAATTTGAATCCGATTTCAAAAATTGAAGATTCTGTTATGTCACAATAAATTCTAGGAACATCGACTTAGTCTTAAAAAAATTTTCTGCAAATCGAGACCTTTTGGGAAAAAATCGTCCTAAGGTCATTTTTGCCTAGAAAAAGCCGGGGATCGCTTCTGATCATGCAATTGGGATGCGAAGTGGATCAATTGGTGAGGAAAATACCAATTTGATCATTGAGGTATTAATTGGATTTATGAAGGCCAAATGAGATTGATTTGAGAAGGAACAAATGTCCAATTGAAGCCAAGATTATTGAAATTCGTAGCTTCCCCTTGCCTAGCCAAAATGGACCATTTCAAAGGTTGTGGGTGAGCATTGGTGGCTTATTGAGAGCCAAGAAACCATACTTGGCCATGGATGGTCAAATGAGACAAGGAATTGGAAAATGTGACCATGGTGGCCCCCCTCTTGCCTCTCTTCCTCTCCAAGGCTGACTGGCCAGCCATCCTCCCTCCTCCTAGCCTGTTCGACCACTAGCAACCAACAAGAAGCCAGCAGAAGCCAACAGCATTAGCGGAGCCGCTCGCATGCCTCCACCATCGCCGGAACACCGTTCGCATGCCACCATGCCCGCGCTGCTGCCTTGCCACGCCACCACCTCCCTCTCGCCCTCATGCCATCCCAGCCTTCTATTCCATGTATCCCAGCCACTGGTCGAGCCAAACCAGAGCCCGTTCGGCCGTCAGTTGCCTCGCCAAGCCATCCACCGGTCCACCGCCCGCTCTGCCTCACCAAACCAGCCTTTGTTTCCTTGTTTTTTAGCTCAAAACAGAAGCAGAATTTATGGGATTTATAGCAACTTCAAGGCCCGTTTTGAGGTCGATCCTGACCTTGAAACTTAAGCCCGCTTTGGAAAGAAGTGACCCCCGCGACGTTCCTGTCGAATTGAACCGGATGGTTTGATAAACAAGTGAGTTTTTCTCACTAATCCTCACTTAGTAGGCCAATGATGCTTAGGGGTTTATTAGATTTAATTAAGTATGATTATGTGGATAGATTAGAGTAGAACAATTAAATTAGTGCCTTATCAATGCATGTTAGGTAAATGGTTAGTGACATTAGCAAGTAGACTCATGTTATTATTTATTGAACGAGTCTCAAAAATTTTCCGGTTCCGTTTCGGCTTCCAATTAGGCATTACGGGCCTAAATTGGATTTATTGCATTTATTTAATGTTTTCCGTAATTATTTATTTATTTATTTATTTTTCAGAAATTAGGATTGGATAGTCGACGACTGGAATTTTATGCTGGTTATTATGGTGCCGTCCATTTATTTATGTAAGCTCTAATTTGTGCCGAATTGATTTAATCATGATTTTAGGATTTTATTCATAAATTATTCCATTTCAGTAATTAATTGGAAAATAACCGAGCATCGATCTACAGCGCCAACAATATTTTGATGGGCTATATAAAGTGGTGAAAAAGAATGTTGTATTACGTGGCTCGGTGAATAAGTATATCATCTTGGAGAATGCACGTGACTCGGTGACCAAGTATGTTACCTTGGAGAATGCACGTGACTCGGTGATTAGGTATGTCATCTTGGAGAATGCACGTGACTCGGTGATTAGGTATGTCATCTTGGAGAATGCACGTGGCTCAGTGATTAGGATGTCATCTTGGAAAATGCACGTGGCTTGGTGACAAGTACATCACCTTGAAGAATGCACGTGGCTTGGTGACTAGATTTATCATCTTAGAAAATACATAGTACGGATTAAAATAACCGGAAAATGGTCTGATTGACATGTAAACAAATAGGTCGATTGATCAATAATTTGATATGATGTTATGAATTAATTGATTGATGCGATATAAGGCATCTGTAAATAACGTTGATTTGCAGGATGGAACTGAGGCCAAGGTAAGTCCTCTGACTCGTGTTGTGCTTAGGCAGCCCTAAGGTATATTGGATTCCTAATCGAGTCTTAGGGGGTTAGAACTTGCTGAGACGTAGTCTCACCCTGTTGTGAGACAACATTTCAAGTCCCTAGATGGCAGTGCCTCCACCTCCTCGTCCTCCCATGCATTTTGGTATACCCGAAGAAGTCACCGAGATAGGATATCATTTCCCGATACACCCTCACCCAGAAGGACTGGAGTATGTTTTGGTGAAATCCACCATTTGGGTTGATGTGGATAGAGACGGCTTGGTGCCCCACGAGTATAGGTTGTGGTATCGTCATTACCATGATGGGCGAAGAGAGGGTCCCGTACTGGAAGAGGATGTGCCTTTGTACGTCTTGGAGGTAGCTTCGGAAAGGGGACTGCAGATCCCAAGGACGGAGCGATGATCGATGCCAAAGACCCTAAGCTTGAGGGTGACCCCGATACTCCCGTGTATTTGGCCGTGGACACCAGCTGGAGCGAAGAGGAAGGAGAGATTGTTGAGCAGGAGGAGGAACTAGAGGAGGAGTCGGAGGAGGATCTAGAGGAGGATTTAGAGTATTACCCGGATGAGAATTGAAACCCCCATCCTATTTCGCAAACTCTGAGTTGTGATCTTATGTGTGATAGATCTGCTTTGTTAATATTATTGTAATATATACTATGAGGTTTCCTTGTATAAAAGTGTGGTCGTGGTTTTTTAGTTGTGAAAAATATAGCCCTACTTTTCTATCCCATTATTTTATTGTCTAGGAATTATTTATATGCCTCCGCATGTGTATTAAAATGAAAGGGTCAGCGATGCATCCTGGGACGTTGCTTTTATATCAACCAGATAAGAGATGGGCGCGTGCCCGAGGATCGGGGCATGACATCCCCGTTTAAGTTGTATCAGAGCAATGGTTAGGGATTGGAGTGATAAGGTGCGATGGATCATGGGATAGTGGTAAGAAAGACCTTTAAATTCATGCCGGTGCATATTTATATTAATTGATTGATAAAATTTCTCGTTGTTTAGGTCACTCTATTTCTAATTCGGTGTAGAATTGGAAATAGGCTTCAGTAGATAAAGCTGAGCCATGAGTGACCAAGAGCCAAGAACTCCTACTAAGAGGGCCAATAGGGCCATGACTTGGGGTAGAGCGTTAACCAAGGTCGGTACCCGAGGAGGCCGAGATTGAGCGCCAGCACAAGCTAGCGCTAGTGACATAGCACCACCTCCTGTTGGTGCTAAGGTAGCAGCCCCGGGTGATCGTGGAAACATAGGGATCACCCTAGCCTTAGATGCCATGCGAGAGATGATGGGGAAGCAGGGCTGAGATCAAGTTGCTGCCTTTACCGCCACTGTTGAAGCTACTGCCACTGCCGTTGCCAATGCTGCCATTGTTGCCACAACTGCCGCTGTACCCACCGCTGCACTTGTTGCTACACCTACCACCGCACCTGCCGATGTTCCAGCTGGGAACATAGACTTGGGCAAAGATAGATTGATCCACAAGCTAGTGGAGCAATTTCTGAAACTAAACCCGCCGAGGTTTACGGGTACTGGAGACCCCAAGACCGCCTCACTGTGGATACAAGATCTGGAGAAGGCCTTTGCACTCCTGATGTGCACTGAGACAGAGAAGGTAACCCTGGCAGTGTATCAGTTGCAGAGCAATGCCAACACCTAGTGGAGAGTCGCCATAGAGACTGTATTTCCAGGAGAAGTAGTCCCGATGTGGGATGCTTTCCTCAGAGCATTCAACGAACAGTATTTTTTAGGAGCGCTAGAGAACAGAAATGGAAGAGTTTCAGCGTCTTTGCCAGGGGACGATGACCATTGACCAGTATGGGGTCAAGTTTGCAGAGCTATCTCAGTACGCTCCAAGGCTGATTGAGGATCCTGAAGAGAAAGCTTAGAGGTTCAAAAATGGCCTTCGACAAGAATTGAGACAGCCGTTGCTGCCGTTTGATTTGATTGATTATCAAGAGATTTATCGTCGAGCACAGCTACTCGAAAGGAGTCCGAACGAACAAGTACCCTCGTCTAGATCGAGGTTTGATTCTCATTGAGAAGGGATTTGCCAGGGAAAGAGGCCCATGCCTGGAGGTAAATTCCAAGTCCCGCCCAATAAGAAGGGTGGATTTGGTAGGTCAGTGCCCAGTAGGAGTGAAGCATGTCGCTTTTATGGAAGGTGACACAGGTCAGCCTCGTGCCCATCTAGGTCAGGTGTGTGTTTTGAATATGGCCAGCAGGGCCATATAGCTAGGAATTGTCCTAGGCGACCAAGAGGACAACCTCAGTTACCCTCGCCGCCGCCAATGGGCCAAATTAGGGGTATGCGCCTCAGAATGTGCCGCAAGGAGGTTAGCTGAGACCACCAGTTCAGAGCACAGTGTATACCATCACACAAGGTCAGGTAGAAGCTGCGCTTGACGTGATCACGAGTATGGTTTCGCTAAACAACCATCCTACTTACACTTCATTTGACTCAGGAGCAACCCATTCCTTTATTGCCGAGCAGTATGTTAAGATGTTAGAATTAAGTCCTATATTGTTGGAGTCGGCAGTTTACATATTGTCGCGATCAAAATTTCGGGTGAACCACTTAGAATTTGGCTAATGGATTACTAAGCCTACACTTAGCTCGGGCTCTCCCAAGTCCATACTAATTTGTGACTTAGGTTCAAGTTCTTAACATGCGATTGATTTTTAATCGGGAGTCACCACTAATATATTTTTGGTGGGTCGATTAGAAATCCAAGCAAAGTAACGGGAGATTTACCTTACTTCTACGAACTAGAGATTGTGAGTTCGAGAACTTGGTTACGCTAGATTTCTCTAACGCCCTTTCGGTACCTTACTCTTTGACTTTAAGAAAAAATGTTTTACAAGCAGCTTGAATTGATTTTAATTTATCTCCCTAACATGTGAGGTGATCATGCGGGTGTGCAAACCACCAATTTAACGCCCAGATAAAGCAGGGAATAAATTGCAGGACTTACCTCATAGTAATGAAAGCATCTGCAGTGTTAAATCAAAATTCACATCGACAATCCTAGATATGATTTCTAATTAACACGCAATAACTCAATTTGTGTTTTCATCTATTTAATGAGAATCTAATTTATATGCAATGCAATGTTACTAATCTAACATGAAATGATATGACATAGCAATATAACTTAAACTATGTGACATGAGTAAAAGAAATACAATAATTGAATGTGCAATCTAAATTAATCTAATGACTTAATTCTAATGACGAGCAATTTCTAATTAAATGAACCTAGCAACAATCTCATGAACCTAATTCTATATGATGTGTGCATGATCCTTCCTAACAAAAACATGCAATCTATTTAAGAGAAATTATATAAACCTATAATATGCAATCCTAACATGCAATGACGTGTAAAGAATGCCCTAATTCTACATGACATATGCATGATATTTTTTATGTTTTTTGTTATAAAATTCGAAATTTAAAATTGCCACATAATTAAACATGCAACTTAAATTAGACAAAAACTAACACCCTAAATGAATGCATTTTTTTGGATTTTTTATTTTTAAAAATTCGAAATAAAATCCATATTCCAAATATGTAAGATAACAAGAAATATTCTAAAACAAACCTAATCCTAACTCAAATATTTTTTTGGATTTTTCCTTTTACAAAAATAAAATTGATTCAACCAACATGATGGCAAATCAGATAAGATATCATCGATATCCACAAATTGGCAAACCATATCTCGTGCATAATATCGGGTTGGCCAATTTTAAACAAAATCGCGAATCGAATATCAAGCGTGAGATAAGATCGGCGATTTTCCAGGCAATTGCGAGTCAAATTTTAGGTGCGAAAATTGGACTATCAATCCCTAATTTGAGAGGCTATTTCATGTCGGGAAATCTCAACCATACATTCAGGAATAATTCTACTAAAAAAAAAAAACAAAGTAAATAAATAAAATGACATAAAAAAGAATAAAGTAAATAAAAAACTACCTAATTTGAGTTTCCATTTTTCCTTTCCAAATAGAGCTTGGTAGCTTGTGGGTGCTCAGCCAAGGGTGACCAGTCATCGGTGTTCGGAGCTCCGGTGAGGACTAGCGGCGAGCGGACCGACGGTACCGGCAAGTCACGGGTGATGGAGTAGGGTCGCTGGAGTTCCGGCGAGGGAGCAGCAAGCGCGCGGCAGATTTTCAGTCATCGTTGGTCGCGTCACTCAGAATGGGGGACAGCCGGCGAAGCTGGGCGTCGGGACTAGCTACAGGAGCGGCAGAGACCAGCAAAGAGAGGGTAGAGCTTCGAACGGCTACGAGCGGCAGCGACATCGCGACCGGCTCAAATCTGCTGGTGTCAAACTGCTCGCAGAGGAGGCACGGCGGGACGACGGTACTAGCATCACGTTGGGCTTGGCTGCAAGACACGGTGGGCTTCGGCACGAGTGCGGCTCCGGTGCAGCAGATTGGGCGGTGGCGAAAGTGCAGCCATGACACGTAGTGAGCTACTGCGGGTCAGCGCTCGGGAGGAGATAGTGCAGAGACTCCGTAGAGGATGCAGGAATAGCGACGGTAGGGTGGGTTCTAGCGAGATGGAGTAGAGGTGCGAAGACACCAGCAGCAAGTGAAGGCGGACGGGTGGTGAGCAAAGGCGGCTTCACGGGCTTCACGGACGGCAACCCGGCGGGGCGGAGCTGTCATCGGGGTTGCACCGACGGGCGAGGACGCCGCAGCAGCAAAGGCAAGTTCGAGATCTACTACGAAGGGGTGCTGGCGTCGGCGCGGTGGAGCAAGGACTGGACTTCAGCCGGGGGCGGTGATTGACACGGGGGACGAGCGGACAGGCGCGCTAGACTCAACCGGCGCAGGGGGCTTGGCGACTGCAGAGGCGAGCAGGTCGAGCAACGAGGAATGGCCGAAGAAGAAGCACAACGTAGCTTTTCCTTGATTTTTTTTTTTTTTCTCTGTCTTCTCACGTTTTCTCCCTCTTGCTGTTGTACTTTCTGCAGCACTTTTCAAAAGAAGGAAAATTCCTTGCAAACTTTTTCCTTTTTCCCCAAAGAACAAACACTTCTTCTCTTTTTTTCCTAAATTGTTGACCTCGAAAACTCCCCAAAAAACCCTAGAAACGAAGTCTCTTTTGTCTTCAATTTTTGACCTAGAAAACCCAAGAGAAAAACCCCCGAAAAAATAGAACTTCTCTTGTGTGGCCATATATTTAATGTGTGGTCCCCCACGACCCTATGCGAATTAACCTATTTATAGGCCAGGGATTAGGTTTTTTTAATTTTCTAAAACCATTTCCACGAAGATTTTTTTTCCAAACGCAATATTTGCTTTTGAATTGAAATCTCACAAAGATAAATCCGTAAACTCTCACCGAGAATACGGGCTTGGGTCAATTTGCTCGTCATGGGCTTAGCCCGACTCATCAAATTAAAGTTTCGAACCATCAATTCGAACCCGTCGTCACCGGCCCAATCTAAATGTAAATTAAAAATAAATGCACTTAAAACTATATGCTATGCAATTAATTATTTTTTAGGGATAAAATTAACCCCTAACTTTTTAATGCGATAAATGACTAAACGGGTCACCAAAATTTAGGTATCAACAGCTGCCCCTCTTTGAAGGTGAGCTCATAGAGGTTGCCTTTAAAAACAAATTGAGGCCTAAATTTTGACCATGCACATGCACTGAATGATTTTTTGTCGGAAAATGAATTCCATTTTTTAATATAATTTACATGATGCATGGAAATGCTAATACAAATGATAAATGAACCTACCTAGAATAACCTACCTTCAAGGAGGATGGCGTAATTCGAGATAATTGGTCTTACATGTCCAAGACCCATACCTTTCTACGGTCGCCTAGAGTAGTAACATGGCTTTGTAAAGAGACTACTTTCTTAGGACCTGTACCTTTCTACGGTCGCCCAAAATGGCAGCAAGGTTTTGTAAGAAACTGCTCTCCCAAGACCCGTACCTTTCTACAGTCACCCAGTATGCCAGTTTTGGTTGTGTCTAGAACCCGTACCTTTCTACAGTCGCATTAACGAAGAAATTGATTTTCCAGGACCCATACCATTCTACGGTCGCCTAAATGGGGATTCACTTTCCAAGACCCGTACCATTCTACAGTCGCCTAAATGGGGAAATAGATGTTATCTAGGACTCGTACTATTTTACGGTCGCCTTGACAAAAAAATGATTTTCCAGGACTCATACCTTTCTACGGTCGCCTGTTAGAGCAATAAATGTTGTCTAGGACACATACCTTTCTACGGTCGCTTAAACTGAGGTTTTTGCTTGGTTAAGACTTGAACCTTTCTTCGGTCGCCCAACGTTACAACATAGATCATCTGACCATGACCCGAACCTTTCTTCAGTCGCCTTAATCAGACTGAATCTAGAGAAAAATCTTTAGGGGACAGCTCAATTGAGTATCGATTAAGAGGAACTTCGGGCTACAAAAGCACGCCGAGTCAATAAATGGGACATCAGGCTACGGAAGCACGCCGAGTCAATAAAAGGGACTCTAGGCTACGAAAGCATGCCAGGTCAAGAACTCCGGGCTACGAAAGCACGTCAGGTCTATTAAAAGGGACATCGGGCTACGGAAGCATGCTGAGTCAATGAAAAGGACTCTGGGCTACGAAAGCACGCCAAGTCAAGGACTCCGAGCTACGGAAAAACACCGGGTCGATAAAATGGGCTCTAGGCTATGAAAGCATGCCAAGTCACGAACTTCGGGCTATGAAAGCATGCCAAGTCACAAACTCCGGGCTACGAAAGCACGTCGGTTCAATAAAATGGACTCTAGCTACAAAAGCACGCCAGGTCAGGAACTCCGGGCTACGGAAGCACGCCGGGTCTATTAAAAGAGACATTGGGGTACGAAAGCACGCCGAGTCAATGAAAAGGGACACTGGGCTACGAAAATCATGCCAAGTCAAGAACTCCGAGCTACACAAACATACCGGGTCTATCAAAAGGGATATCGGGCTACGGAAGCACGCCGAGTCAATGAAAAGGGACACTAGGCTACGGAAGCACGCCAGGTCAATATGAAGGGACACCAGGCTATGGAAGTACACCGAGTTGATAAAGGGGGACATCGGGCTACGAAAGCACACTGAGTCGATGAAAAGGGCTTCGAATTACGAAAGCACATCGAGTCTATTAAAAGAGACATCAGGCTACGGAAGCACGCCGAGTCAATGAAAAGGGCTTCGAGGAGCAACTTGACTATCAAATATTACTCGGTCTTCAAGGAAATATTACCTGTCATACATGATAAGAGCAAAAACTGATATGCATTCATTAAAGACGTAAACAATTTGAGCTACTTTAGAATGCACATTTCAAAGTTCAGTGGGGTTTTCATCAATTCAATCAAGATTTATGCATAATGAATTTACCATATTTGCATCACCCTAAATTTCCACAGGAGAGAATTGTCATTCAAGACAATGGCATGGATTTCTTAAGAATACTAAATGAGAGACTTTCAGTTAGAAAGGACTTTCACTCACTCTCATTTAGAATGGCTATTTTATGAGAATCGCTCCATCTCACCATCATCATATCGACAAGGGTCCGAGTATTCTCGTAAGTAGTACGACCTTACCAATCTGAGAGGTCTTTAACAAGGACAGTAATGTGGGCTTGGTCAACGGCTTAACAAATGGACTCTTTGAGTCAAGGCTATTGAAAGAATAATTATGTAATCATCTCCGGGTTTACAAGTCAAGAACCCTACAAAATTAGAAAGAAATAATCATGCTCGCACTTCTTCGAGCAATGCTTATAAACATATAAACTCCTACGTTAATTCAAGTGCCCTAATCTAAAGAGATTTTGCAAAGGACGTAATGTAGGCAAGGTTCATGGGTTGAGAAATGAAAGATTGTTAGGCTCAAAGATGTGTATAAGGGTCAAAGTTGGTGATCATCTTGGCATTGCCATCAATCTTCTTCTTCACCATCAGGGATTTTCTTCATAAAGCGCCCCACTGAACGTAAAAGCTCAGCATTTGAGTCCCTTGAGTATTACTCCATTGGAGATACAACCTTTTTACAATTGATAGTCCTTATCTTGACTCTCTTTTCATCTATGGGCATCGGCCTTGCTTTTACCAAGCACACCGCTTTTTCATGCCCCTAATTCTCATTCACTTTTTCTTCACTTCTTTTTTCATGGGCATTGGCTTTACTTTTACTAGGCACACTGCTTTTTCATGCCCCTTGGTTCTATTTTGAATGACCATATGATGCTTTTAACATTTGGACCTTTGGGAGGTCTCTGTCTTCTAGCAGCACTCCATACCATACTGTTTGAACAATGGTTTTTCACCTTGCCCCAGTGTGGGGGATGATCACCAATTGGGTTTAAAGAAATGAAATTGCTGGCTCAAGTGGGCTATGCAATGGATATAAGTATGTAGGATAGAGAAAGAAATGCTCTTCGTCATCCTAAGGCACTTAAATTACGACATGAATTCAATGTAATAGCATGACTTGAAGATTGATACAAGTGAGAGCAAGAAAATTTCTATTCACTTTCCTTACCTCTTGATGCCATCTTACCTCCCATTTGCCCCGGTGTGGGGTGGTTCTTGACAGGGGTAATTTGAAAAAATCTCCATAGGTGTATGGGACTCAAAGGGGTTATGCAATGGATCACCTGTAATTTTTGGGATAGAGAAATAAACTGCCACTCATCATTTCGATTGTCGTACCTTTTGCAAGAGAACCCTTTACCTTGCGAATATTGAACTTTTTACACTCATCTCACAAGTGTATAGGTAGAGGACTGTGTATAGGATAAGGCTTGCCTTTCATCATCCTGAGACGTCTCATTTAGCATGCTTAATCCATTCCACATCATTCATTAAATTGGATGTGCTAACAATCTTCAATGGAATTAGTGAATTAGGTAAATATGTCATGCAAAAATTCTTCTTTTGAAAGATTACAAGCATTTTATCAACTTGTCAAGAACGTCATTCAAGATGTGTTAGGATATCAAGTGTAGATGGTTATCCATTAATGGCCTCTTATGGACACATGAATTAATCAACTGATATCGAAACTTCGATGTTTGATTTGAAGAACACTCCATTTTGCTTCTGCATAAAAGAACGTGCATGAATAGGATTATATGCAATGAGAAATGAGACTTGATTAATTTCCGTTATACACCAAAGAACCGGCTTAGTCAGTCCGCTATCACCATCGAAATTTGACATGCTCCTAAGGTCATCATCTGCAAGGAAAAATGGAGAGAATGTCATTTCCAAAATTGATTAAATTCAAGAATGAGATACACCATTTTTGGCATCAAGCATGGAGTTGAGAAGGGTTGAGCGCTCCTTTTGCTTTTTTGGGGTTAATATCTCACACAAGTAGTAATGAGAGTTGCCCCACATCTATTTTTTCATTGAAAGCACGCTCTAAGCCAGTTGATCTATCATTGCAACCTGATATGCCTTTTTTTCAGATGATTCCTCCTTAGGCCAAGAAAATAATGCTCATGAATCATGTGTGCTTGAGTTCTTCACCCTCCTTGGTCCTCAAGAAAATGAGATGGTTCAAAAGTCTCTTGGCTCTTTTCTTCGAGTCGCAATTTCTCACTTGTTTTGAGCCATCATTTTAGCTCTTGGCCGTGTACGGATGGGTGAGCGGGATCGCTCCATAATCACCTACTTAAATGAATGGGAACATATAAGCAAGAAGTGTAAATAGAGATTAAATCCATGACAATAATCTAATCAATTTTTCATTTTTTTTTTCATGAAAAGTTCGTACAAGAAGGGAATTTCCTAAAGAGAGCTAGAAAAATAGACACCCTAGCAAAGACCAAATTTCCTAGACATGAATTGAAAACAAATTCTCCAAAGTTTTTTTTTCCAAACGATTCATTACACCAAATGATTCATTGCATGACAATTTCCTCAGTTCATCTCTAATTGACAAATGAGTTAAATCAATGATTGACCTAAATTGTCATGGACCGACCAAAAGCACGACAAAATAAATTGCATGGTATAGGGATAGAAGACTTACTTCACCAAGAAAAATCGACGGCAATCACATAGACATGCATATGAGAAGTGAGGCTCGATTTCTACTCTAGACAGGCTTAACAAAGTGAAGCCATAAGGATCATCGGACTAGCCGCCGGCATGCGAACTAAGTCGGGTCCTCATGACTCCGGCTTGGTCAAAGAGCCGACCCGGGTTGCGGGCATGCAAACCGAGGTGGGTACTCTTGACACCAAAAAAGAAATTTTGGGATTGAGATGGGCGACTCATACCGCAGGCATGCAGTCAAAGTGGTATCCATCTCAATACCATCCTAAATTATCCTATGCAGCCCAGGTTCGATGGCAGGTTGTGTGTGCAAGAGTATAGTGTAAATGCATAGGCATGCACGACTATATCAAACAACACTCCATATATGAAAATAAATCATACATTCCTACACCTCCCTGCAAAACAAATGTTAGCAAACACTTTCCCTTATACCTCCCATCCTGCAAGAACATTTAACACCTTAAATGTTAGGAACGTACTTGGAATCCTCGCTGCCAAACAAAAACCTTTTTCAAAAGAAAAGAAAATTTGCCTAAGTCCACTAAGAGTTTTGACTCAAGTCCCTAGTGGAGTCGCCAAGTTGTCGTGACCAAAATTTCGAGTGAACCACCTAGGATTTGGTTAATGGATTACTAAGCCTACACTTAGCTTGGGCTCTCCCAAGCCCATACCAATTCGTGACTTAGGTTCAAGTTCTTAACATGCGATTGATTTTTAATCGGGAGTTGCCACTAATCTATTTTTGGTGGGTCGATTAGAAACCCAAGTAAAGCAACGGGAGATTTACTTTACTTCTATGAACCAGAGATTGCAGGCAGCTTGAATTGATTTTAATTTATATCCCTAACATGTGAGGTGATCATGTGGGTGCGCAAACCACCAATTTAACTCCTAGATAAAGCAGAGAATAAATTGCAAGACTTACCTCATAGCAACGAAGCATCTGCAATGTTAAATCAAAATTCACATCGATAGTCCTAGATATAATTTCTAATTAATAAGCAATCACTCAATTTGTGTTTTCATCTATTTAATGAGAATCTAATTTATATGTAATGCAATGTTACTAATCTAACATGAAATGATATGACATAGCAATATAACTTAAACTATATGACATGAGTAAAAGAAATGCAATAATTGAATGTGCGATCTAAATTAATCTAATGACTTAATTCTAATAACGAGCAATTTCTAATTAAATAGACCTAGCAACAATGTCATGAACCTAATTTTATATGATGTGTGCATGATTCTTCCTAACAAAAACATGCAATCTATTTAGGAGAAATTATCTAAACCTATAATATGCAATCCTAACATGCAATGACGTGTAAAGAATGCCCTAATTCTACATGACATATGCATGATATTTTTTATGCTTTTCATTATAAAATTCGAAATTTAAAATTGCCACATAATTAAACATGCAACTTAAATTAAACAAAAACTAACATCCTAAATGAATGCATTTTTTTGGATTTTTTTTTAAAATTCGAAATAAAATCCCTATTCTAAATATACAAGATAACAATAAATATTCTAAAATAAACCTAAATCCTAACTCAAATATTTTTTTGGATTTTTCCTTTTACAAAAATAAAATCGATTCAACCAACATGACGGCAAATCAGATAAGATAGGATCGATATCCACAAATTGGCGAACTATATCTTGCGCATGAGATCAGTTGGCCAATTTTTAAACAAAATCGCGAATTGAATCTCGAGCGTGAGATTGGATCGCCGATTTTCCGTGCAATTGCGAGTTAGATTTCGGGCGCGAAAATTGACCGTCAATCCCTAATACGAGAGGCTATTTCATGTCGGGAAATCTCAACCATACATTGGGAATAATTCTACTAGAAAAAAAACAAAGTAAATAAATAAATAACATTAAAAAAAAGAATAAAGTAAATAAAAAACTACCTAATTTGATTTTCCTTTTTTCCTCCCTTTTTCCTTTTTTTTTGTCCTTTCCAAATAGGGCTTGGCAGCTCGTGGGTGCTCAGCCAAGGGTTTGGTCGTTGATGTTCGGAGCTTCGGTGAGGACCGACAGCGGGCAGACCGACGGCAGCAGCAAGTCGCGGGTGATGGAGCAAGGTCGCTGGAGTTCCAGCAAGGGAGCAAGCGGCGCGAAGTGGAGCTTTAGTCATCGCTGGTGGCATCGGGGGATAGCCGGCGGAGCTGGGCGTCGGGACTAGCTGCGGGAGCGACAAAGACTAGTAGAGACGGGGCGAGCTTCGAACGGCTGCAGGGTGGCAGTGGCGTCGTGACCGACTCAGATCTGCCGACGTCAGGCTGCTCGCAGAGGAGGTGCGGCGGGACGACAGTACTGGCGTCATGTTTGGGCTTGGCTACAAGACGCAATGGGCTTCGACTGCCAGGTTGCAGCTCCGGTGCAACAGATCGAGAGGCGGCGGAAGTGCAGGCGTGACGCACAGCGAGCTGCTGCGGGTCGGCGCTCAGGAGGAGAAAGTGCAGAGACTCTGGTAGAGGACGTGGGAATAGCAAAGGCGAGGCGGCTTCTAACGAGATGGAGCAAAGGCGAGAGGACACCGGCAGCAAGCGAAGGCGGATGGGTGGTGAGCAGAGGTGGCTTCGCAGGCTTTCACGGACGGTGACCAGCGGGGTGGAGCTGTCGTCGGGGGTTGCAAACCGACGGGCTGAGGACGCTGCAACAGGCAAAGGCAGGTTCGAGATCTACTACGGAGGGTGCGACGTCGGCGCAGTGGAGAAGGGATTGGACTTCAACCGCTGGGTGGCGACCGGCACGGGGGGGACGAGTGGACAAGTGCGCTAGACTAGGCCGGTGCAGGGGGCTTGGCGATTGCGGAGGCAAAGCAAGTCGGGTAGCGAGGAACAACCGAAGAAGAAGCACAATAGCTTTTCACAATAGCTTTTCCTTCGTTTTTCCTTTTTTCTCTGTCTTCTCACGTCTTCTCCCTCTTGATGTTGTACTTTCTGCAGCACTTTTAAATAGAAGGGAAAATTCCTTGCTGACTTTTTCCTTTTTCCCCAAAGAACGAACACTTCTTCTTCTTTTTTACGGAATTGTTGACCTCGAAAACTCCCCAAAAAACCCTAGAAACGAAGTCTCTTTTGTCTTCAATTTTTGACCTAGAAAACCCGAGAAAAAAAAAACCCCGAAAAAATAAAACTCCTCTTGTTCGGCCGTATATTCAATGTGTGGCCCCCCACGACCCTATGCGAATTAACCTATTTATAGGCCAGGGATTAAGTTTTTTTAATTTTCCAAAATCATATCCACTATGATTTCTTTTCCAAACACAATATTTGTTTTTGAATTGAAATCTCACAAAGATAAATTCGTAAAATCTCCCCGAGGATACGGGTTTGGGTCAATTTGCTCTCTTTGTGAGCTTAGCCCAACTCATCAAATTAAAGTTTATGAACCATCAATTTGAACCCATCCGTCACTGGCCCAATGTAAATGCAAATTAAAAATAAATGTACCTAAAACTACATGCTATGCAATTAACTATTTTTTCAGGGATAAAATTAACCCCTAATTTTTTAATGCGATAAATGACTAAATGGGTCGTCAAAATTTAGGTGTCAACACATATCTACACTGTTGAAGGATAAAGTTACTGCTAGTTTGGGTTGTTCTGGTTGCAAGTTAGAGATTGGTGAGCGAGTGGGGAAAATAGACTTGTTAGTCCTAACCATGTATGACTTTAATTTGATAATTGGCATGGACTGGCTCACCAAGCAACGAGCTATAATGGACTATTATCGCAAGTTGATTCAGTTTTACCCATTAAAAGGGTGAGAGCTTCGAGTTTGTCGGGAACCGAGGAGGACCCTCGATTTCTTTAATCTCGTCGCAAGAGGCAACCCGTTTGTTCGACAGGGGTTGTCAAGGTTACCTGGCAACTGTCATGGATACGACAGTTGAGGAACTAAAAATTGAGCATATTTCAGTTGTGCAAGAATTTCTCGATGTGTTTTCAAAGGAATTGTCAGGATTGCTGCTAAAGAGAGAAATTGAGTTCATAATCGACCTAGCACCCTGGACAGAGCCAATCTCTAAGGCTCTTTACTGAATGGCGTTATCCAAACTGAAGGAACTAAAGGTGCAGATGCAAGAGCTACTGGATAAGGGATTTATTCGTGCTAATGCATCACCTTGGGGAGCACC
This sequence comes from Eucalyptus grandis, assembly GCF_016545825.1. NCBI lineage: Eukaryota > Viridiplantae > Streptophyta > Magnoliopsida > Myrtales > Myrtaceae > Eucalyptus > Eucalyptus grandis. The sequence continues at coordinate 8,104,061 of NC_052617.1, read as the reverse complement.
AGTTCTATTTGTAAAGAAGAATGATGGTTCGTTGCACTTATGCATCGACTATCAGCAACTCAATCAGGTAACGATCAAGAATAAGTATCCACTCCCGAGGATCGATGATTTGTTCGATCAGTTGCAAGGAGTGTCGATATTTTAAAAAATCGACTTGAGAACGGGATATCATTAGTTGAGAATTAGGAAGGAGGACAATCCTAAGTCAGTATTTCGTACTCGGTATGGTCATTATGAGTTTATTGTGATGCCATTCGGGTTGACGAATACTCCTACTGCCTTCATGGATTTGATGAGCCAAATATTCAAGGAATATCTAGATCAGTTTGTGATCATGTTCATCGATGATATTTTGGTGTATTCAAGGAGTGATGAAGAGCATGAGAGTCATCCGAGACTAGTGCTATAGACATTGAAAGTCCATCAGTTGTACGCCAAGTTCAACAAGTGCGAGTTTTGGTTGACTCGTGTTGCTTTCTTAGGGCATGTGATCTTAGGAGAAGGAATCTCTGTGGACCCGAGTAAGATTGAAACCGTGATTAATTGGCCAAGACCGACTACAGTGATAGAAATCAGAAGTTTTCTGGGTTTAGCAGATTATTACAGACGGTTTGTGGAAGGGTTCTCATATTTAGCGTCGCCACTAACAAAACTCCTAAAGAAAGAAGAGAAATTTGTGTGGACAGACAAGTGCGAGAGTAGTTTTCAAGAGCTTAAGGAAAAGCTAACTACCACACCTGTGTTGACCATTCCATCTGATCCTGGAGGATTCGAGATCTACAGTGATGCGTCATTCAGAGGATTGGATTACGTGTCGATGCAACATGTTAGAGTAGTTGCATACGCCTCCCATCAGTTGAGGACTCATGAACAGAACTATCCGACGCATGACTTAGAGCTCGCGGCGATTATCTTTGCCCTGAAGATTTGGAGACATTATCTGTGCGGGGAAAAATTTCAAATCTTCACAGATCATCAAAGTCTCAAGTACATGTTCTCTCAGAAGGAATTGAACATGAGACGATGACGATAGATGGAATTGCTGAAGGACTACAACTGTGATATTCTATATCACCCAGGAAAGGCGAACGAGGTCGCCGATGCTTTGAGTCGGAAGTCTTCAGTTGCTCATATATTAATGAAGGAGTGGAATCTAATCAAGAGAGCTCGAGATTCGGTGTTCAAGTTTGAGGTAGGCCAACTTTCAAGTCTTATGGCTACCCTCAAAATTGAACTGGATATCTAGATCAGAATCAAGCTACTCTAACCAACAGACCCAGATGTGCAAAAGATCCTGCAAGAGGACACTAAGAAAAGAAAGGCTGACTTTCAGGTTTTTGATGATGGAACGCTAAGGTTCCGAGGACGTTTGGTTGTGCCTGATGATGTGGAGCTTAGAGAGGATATCTTGTCAAAAGCGCATCGTAGTAGTTACAACATTCATCCTAGAAGTACCAAGATGTATCAGAATCTGCATCAACACTATTGGTGGTCAAGTATGAAGGCGGATATCGCCAAACATGTCGCGAAGTGTCTGATGTGTCAGCAGGTCAAAGCTCAGCATTGTAAACCGAGAGGACTTCTATAACCTCTTGAGATCCCTGAGTGGAAATGGGAGCATATCACAATGGACTTCATGACTGGACTACCAAGAAGTCAAAGAGGAAATGATTCGATTTGGGTAGTAGTCAACAGACTGACAAAGTCGACTCACTTCATTGCAGTACGAAAGGACCTTAGCTTGGATAGACACGCAGATCTGTACGTGCACCAAGTGGTTCGTATGCATGGAGTGCCAATTATGATAACTTCAGATAGAGACCCGAGGTTTACTACCGCCTTTTGGAAAAGCTTGCAAAGTGCCTTAGGTACCAAGCTTCATACAGTACAGCATATCATCCTCAAACAGATGGCCAGTCTGAGAGGACAATTCAGACCCTCGAGAACATGCTGAAAGCTTGTGTACTAGACTTCAAAGGAAGTTGGGAAGATCAGCTACACTTAGTGGAATTTGCCTACAACAATAGTTATCGGCAGAGCATTAAGATGGCTCCATTTGAAGCGTTGTATGGCCAAGTGTGCAGGACACTAGTGTGTTGAGATGAAGTTGGGGAAAGAAAGATTACTGGCCCTGAGTTGGTCCAGCAATCAGTGGATGCAGTTGTAGTAATCAGAGGTAGATTAAAGACCGCTTAGAGCAGACAAAAGAGTTACACAGATAAGCGCTGGAGGTCTTTGGGATTCCAAGTTGGTGACATGTTTTTCTAAAGGTGTCACCAATGAGGGGAACTTCGTGCTTTCAAAACAAATGAAAACTGAGTCCGAGGTATGTAGGTCTGTTTGAAATTCTTAAGAGAATTAGGACCTTAGCGTATCGTCTTGCGTTGCACCGAGATTGGCGCGAGTGCACGACGTATTTCACGTCTTGATGTTAAGGAAGTATGAGCCTGACCTGACCCACGTGCTCAATTTCGAGGAATTGGACGTGGATAACCGTGTGTCATACGTTGAAAGCCCGGTTCAGATAGTGGATCGAAAAGAACAAGTTCTGCGTACAAAGACCATCCCGTTGATCAAAGTGGTCTGGCAACACCATGTTACTGAAGGAGCGACATGGGAGACGGAAGAGTCGATGAGACAATTGTACCCCCACCTTTTTGCTGAAGTTTTGTAATGATTTAAATTTTGAGGACGAAATTTTTATAAGAGGAGAAGAGTTGTAACATCCCAAAATTTTCAATCCTGTTTTCTATTGAATAAATCAGGCATTTCATCGACGCGCCTATAGGGTTGTTCTCGAGCTGATCACTCTTGAGATAACTAGACTATCTTGGGAAGCCATTAAGAAATTTGAAGGCAATAGACTTGAGAACTCGACCAGGAAGCGGCTTCTCGACCGTTCTCATCTTTAAAGGTTATTACAGCACAATTAAAAATTGATTTGAGATCAGATATAGGTCGGTTCGACAGAGATGTGTGGCTAATCGTGGGTGACACCACTAAATTAGAAAATTCACGTCGATTGGCACTAGACTGGTTTTTCTATCGTTTTGGTGCCCTATGTCCGTATTTGGATTCTCGAGATTTTCACAACAATTGAGAGTCACCAATGTGTCGAGTGAGTTCATTGTGGCTCGAAGAAAATCGACCATGGGTCATTTGCACCTAAAAATTTCTGAAACTTACCCAGTAGCCTAGGTCACGCTAAAAACGCGCTTGAGTGAAATTAACCGCGAATTTGAATCCGATTTCAGAAATTGAAGATTCTGTCATGTCACAATAAATTCTAGGAACATCGACTCAGTCTCAGAAGATTTTTCTGTAAACCGAGACCTTTTGGAAAAAAAGTCGTCCTAGGGCCGTTTTTGCGTAGAAAAGCCGGGGATCGTTTCGATCGCGCAATTGGGATGCGAGGCGGATCAATTGGTGAGAAAAAATACCAACTTGATCATTGAGGGCCAAATGAGATTGATTTGAGAAGGAACAAGTGTCCAATTGAAGCCAAGATTATTGAAATTCGTAGCCCCCTCTTGCCTCTCTTCCTCTCCAAGGCCGACCGGCTAGCCATCCTCCCTCCTCCCAGCCTGTTCGACCATCAGCAGCCAGCAAGAAGCCAGCGGAAGCCAGAAGCATTGTCGAGCCACTCGCACGCCACCATCGTCGCCGAAACGCCGTCCGCATGCCACCGAGCCCGCGCCGCTGCCTTGCCACGCCACCACCTCCCTCTCGCCCTCACGCTGTCCCAGCCTTTTGTTCCATGCGTCCCAGCCACTAGCCGAGCCAAACCGGAGCCCATTCGGCCACCGGTTGCCTCGCCAAGCCGTCCACCGGTCCACCACCCGCTCCGCCTCACTAAACCAGCCTTTGTTTCCTTGTTTTTCAGCTCAAAACATAAGCGAATTTGTGGGTTTTACAACAACTTCAAGGCCCGTTTTGAGGTCGATCCCGACCCTAAAACTTAGGCCCGCTTTGGAGAGAAGTGACCCCCGCGACGTTCCCGTCGAATTGAACTGAACGGTTCGATAAACAAGTGAGTTTTACTCACTAATGCTCACTTAATAGGCTAATGATGCTTAGGGGTTGATTAGATTTAATTAAGCATGATTAGGTGGATAGATTAGAGTAAAGCAATTAAATTAGTGTCTTATCAATGCATGTTAGGCAAATGGTTAGTGATATTAGTAAGTAGACTCGTGTTATTATTTATTGAACGAGTCTTGAAAATTTTATGGGTCTGTTTCGGCTTCCAATTAGGCATTACGGGCCTAAATTGGATTTATTGCATTTATTTAATATTTTCCGTAATTATTTAATTAATTAATTATTTTCTGAAAATTAGGCTAGGATAGCCGACGACCGGAATTTTATGCTGGTTATTATGGTGCAGTCCGTTTATTTATGTGAGCTCTAATTTGTGCCGAATTAATTTAATTATGATTTTAGGATTTTATTCCTAAATTATTTAATTTCAATAATTGATTGAAAAATAACCGAACGTCGGTCTACAGCACCAACAATATTTTGATGGGCTATATAAAGTGGTGAAAAAGAATGTTGTATTACATGGCTCAGTGAATAAGTATATCACCTTAGAGAATGCACGTGGCCCGGTGACCGAGTATATCAGCTTGGAGAATGCACGTGGCTCGGTGATTAGGTATGTCATCTTGGAGAATGCATGTGGCTCGGTGATTAGGTATGTCATCTTGGAAAATGCACGTGGCTCAGTGACGAGCACATCACCTTGGAGAATGCACGTGGCTCAGTGACTAGATATATCATCTTAGAAAATGCATAGTATGGATTAAAATAACTAGGAAATGATCTGATTGACATGTAATCGACTAGGTCGATTGATCAATGATTTGATCTGATGTTATGAATTGATTGATTGGTGTGATATAAGATATCTGTAAATAACGTTGATTTATAGGATGGAACCGAGGCCAAGGTAAGTCCTCTAACTCATGTTGTGCTTAGGCAGTCCTAAGGTGTATTGGCTTTCTAATCAAGTCTTAAGGGGTTAGAACTTGCTGAGACGTAGTCTCACCCCGTTGTGGGACAACATTTCAGGTCCCTAGATGGCAGTACCTCCACCTTCTCATCCTCCCATGCATTTTGGTATACCCGAAGAAGTCACCGAGATAGGATATCATTTCCCGATACATCCCCACCCAGAAGGACTAGAGTATGCTTTGGTGAAATCCATCATTTGTGTTGATGTGGGTAGAGACGGCTTGGTGCCCCACGAGTATAGGTCGTGGTATCGTCACTACCATGATGGGCGAAGAGAGGGTCCCGTACTAGAAGAGGATGTGCCTTTGTACGTCTTGGAGGCAACTTTCGGAAAGGGGACTGCAGATCCCAAGGACGGAGCGGTGATCAATGCCAAAGACCCAAGGACGGAGCGAAGAAGAATGAGAGATTGTTGAGCAGGAGGAGGAACTTGAGGAAGAGCCTGAAGAGGAGGACCCTGAAGAGGAACCGAAGGAAGAGTCGGAGGAGGATCCAGAGTATGACCCGAATGAGAATTGAAATCCCCATCCTGTTTTGCAAACTCTGAGTTGTGATCTGATGTGTGATAGATCTGCTTTGTTAATAGTATTGTAAGATATTTCATGAGGTTTGCTTGTATAAAAGTGTGGTTGTAGTTTTTCAGTTGTAAAAAATGTAACCCTACTTTTCTATCCCATTGTTTTATTGTCTGGGGATTATTTATATACTTTTGCATGCATATTAAAATGAAAGGGTCAGCGATGCATCCTGGGACGTCACTTTTATATCGATTAGATGAGGGATAGGCGCATGTCCAAGGATCGGAGCATGACATTGAAGACAAGAACTTTCTAAACGAAGAAACTCTACTTATCGAAACCAAGATTCTATTTGTATGGGCCATCATAATCAACTTGGGATTATGCTTCTGTCACTCAACGGCCAATAAATCTTCTTGATATAGATCTGTCCAATGGGTAGATTGGAAGACGATCTTCTAGATACCATCCAATGGCTAGTTTAGAAATGGAGGAATATTTAAGGAGACCAAGGACCAAAGAGCAAGCAAAAGACGAAGCGAAAAATCTATAAGTCCAAAGTTTGAGCAAATTTCGACCATACACTTGTCTTTCGTGAGCTTAAACATTTGTGATCGTGAGAGAAATACCAAAAGAGTGACTTAGTGAGATAGTGTGATCTCTTGTTAATCATATAGTGGAATCCAGCCAAAAGGCTGTTAGCATAGAAAAGTGGACGTAGGCTTGATTTAAGCCAAACCACTATAAATTTCGTGTGCAACATTCTCTTCTCTTAACTCTTCTTATTTAAGTCTGTTGTGTCATGCCCCGATCCTCCGAGCACGTGCCCATCCCACTTCGGTCGATTAAATAGCGACATCCCAGGACACGTTGCCAACCCATTCATTTTAATGCGCATGCAGAAGCGACTAATAAATCCCCAGACACAATCAGATATGATAGAAAAGTAGGGCCACAAATTTTCGAACCAAAACAAGTCTTTTATAAACAAACATGTTTATATACAATACTAGGTTGTTTACAAAAATATAAGCTCAACAAAAAGGGAAATGTCCTATGACCCACTAGTCAGACACGTTCGCCGATTCTAGTTTCTCCACCTTTCCAAACTCTGGGACTTCAGGTTCTCAACGACCGTCATCTAGGGACCTCAAAATGTTATCCCACAACGGGGTGAGACGACGTCTCAATAAGTTCAACCCTCTAAGCCCCGACTAGGAAGAAAATACACCCTAATGGCTGCCTAAGTAGAAACACGAGTCAGAGGTCTTACCTTTGCCTCAGTTCCTTCCTACAAGTCAGTACAATTTGCATATTTAGGCAATCAATTCAACACATCAAAGCATCAAACCAGATCGAGTTATCAATCAATCGACAGAGTCGATTCCATATTATCCAAACCTTCTATCGGTTAACCCATTCAGTACTATCTATGAAGTACAATCACATCAAGTACTCATTCCAATTATTATTCACGGCCATTTACGGGCACAGCCTATTCTAGGTTAGGCGGTTTCCTAGTGGAACTAGATTAATCACTGCTCAACAGGCACAACCTTGGTTAGGTGGTAATCACGGCCCAATGGACACAACCTAGATTAGGTGGTAATCACGGCCTGATGGGCATAGCCGGTTCCAAGCTTGGCGGTAAATCACGGCCCTGTGGGCACAGCCTATGTTAGGCGGTAATCACGGCCCGAAGGGCACAACCATACTTCGGCGATTAATCTCGGCCTAAAGGGCACAGCCTACTAAAAGTTCGGCGATCTTCTTAACCTAACCCATATTATCACACGATTATTCACCCACGGTCAATGACATTGAGCTTCACACTTAATTTCCTCAATTAACATAACGTCATGACCTATTTTTCTCGAGTTCAAAATACCCGATAAAAATAATCGTTTGTCTGTACACTGTCGGCCTTAACCAAAATACAATATTTTCACTTTTGAAAATCCCACTCATTTCAGCAGTCCCAAAATACATTTTTGGTGCTGTAAACCGACGCCCAATAATTTTCCAATTAATTACCAAAAATAATAAATTTTGGGATAAATACACAAAATCACAAATCACACTCAATTTGCACAAAATAACAGTTAATTAAATAAACATATCACACCATTGAAATTAGCACGAAATTCCGGTCACCGGTTATCCCGGACTAATTTTTGGAAAATAAATAAATAATTAAATAATTACGGAAATTAATTATTAAATACCAAAATGCTCACTTAGGCCCGTAAAGCCTAATTAAATGCCGATTCGGATTCAGAAAATTTCTGAACCTGTCTAAATAAATACTACGGCCTATTTACTTGCTAATTACACTAATCTAACCACCTAACATGCATAATCGGCTAACTAAATCGCTAATCCATTCTAACTAACCACCTAATCCTAGCTTAATTTAACATAATCAACCCTTAAGCATCATTAACTTACGAAGCAAGGATTAGTGAATTAAACTCACTTGATTAAGGATCCACTCGGATCAAAACGATGGAAATGCGGCGGGGATCGACAAACTCCAAACCGGGACCGCCAAGCGAGGTCGGGAAGGCCACCAAAACGGGCCAAACGGCGGCACGGAAATCCACTAGCTTCGGTTCTGGTCGAGGCCGAACAAGGCTGCTCTGGTGATTGGCTCAGGCTGGAATCGACCAAGGAGGAGGTGGATGGCTTGGCGGCAGCAGGCGGCGGTTAAATGGAGGCTCACGACGGCTCAAGCGATAGGAGCGGCTTGCGACGATGTGAGGGGATGGCTTGAGGGATTGGCTGGATGCGGGAGCAAGGTGAGACGGTGGCCAAGGATGCACGGCTCACGTGTGGGGAGCAATGATGAGCAACGGCGCTCAAGGAGCAGTCTGGTGGCTTGGCGGGTGGCTACGACGGCAAGGGGAGGCTAAGCTGTGGTTTTCTTGGTCTTTGAAGCTTCGAACAACACAAGGGGAAGGAGGAGGTCGACAGGTGAAGGAGAAGAAGGGGGAGGGGACCAACTTTTGCTTGAGGGGACCACCTTTGGTCTTCTTCTATCTTCTTGTCTCCCTTTGACTTGGCCCTACCACCCAGCTGGTTGCCTCAGCCAAATTCCAGCCACAAGACTTCCTCTAGAAGCAAATGAAAGGGTCCAAAGGTTGTGGGCAAGGGGGCATACGAATTTCACAATATTTTCTCACAATCCCACTTCAATTCTTCCTTGAATTAAATTAATTCGGCCTCTAAAAATCCAACCGTTGAGTCCTCGATCAAATTAGTATTTTTCCTCACCAATAGATCCTACTTGCATCCCAACTTCACAATTAGAAACAGTCCTCTGAATTTTCTGGACAAAAACGACCCTATCCCAACTTTTTCACCAAAAATCTCAGTTTGCAGAAAAATCTTCAGAAGGTAAGTCGACGTTCCTAAAATGACTTGACAAAACTTTCAATTTCTGAAATCGGATTCAAATTCGCAATTAATTTCAATCTAGCGCGATTTTGGTGTGACCTAGGCGACCTGATAGCTTTCAAAAAATTTTAGTGCAAATGACCCGTGGTCGATTTTCTTCGAACCACAATGAACCCCTTCGATACATTGGCGACTCTTGGTGGTAGTGAAAATCTCGAGGTTTCAAATATTGACACATGGTACCCAAAGCGATAGAAAAATCGGTTTAGTGTTGATCAACGAGAATTTTGCAATCAGGTGGAATCACCCACACTTTTAATCACATATCTCAGTCAAATCGACCTATCCCTGACCTCTAGTAGATTTTGACAATGCCGTAATAATCTCTACAGATGAGAACAGTCGAGTAGTTGATTCCTAGTCAAATTCTCAAGTCTATTGCATTAAAATCCCTTAATGACTTCCCCATATAGTCTAGTTAGCTCATGATTGATCAGCTCAAATAATAACGCTATAGGCACACCGATGAAATGCCCGATTTATTCAATTGAAAATAGGACTAAAAATCCAGGATGTCACACGTTGCATACTTATAGGTTATTTCAGAAATCTATTCCATTGCATAATAGATTCCGAACATCTACTAGAAGTTTGGTAGCTTGTTTAATCATACTCTAATCATTTTTAAGACTTTGCTCACAACTTATTTTATTTCACATTTATTTGTCAAAGTTTATTTTAAACACCTATTCACCCCCCAGGTGATAGTACTAACATTTTCAATTGGTATCAGAGCCAAATGCTTGTTTTATTGAAATGTTTTTACTTTTTAGCTAAAGATCTTCTATGGCTAGTATATTTACACCAAGGCTGGTTGAAGGGTAAAGCGATGGAAAGGAATACAACATTTGGAAAAACAAAATAAAGGCATTCCTAAGATCTAGAGATCCCTTGCAATGGGATGTTGTGGAAAAATAAATCAATCCCACTACTGCGTCTACATCAAATAAGAATGTCAAAGACAAAGAAACCAAACCCCCTACTCTTATGCCTCGGAAGGAGTATCCAAAAGAGAAGCTCTAGATGCAATTCTTTATGTTGTGCCTTGTCTCCTACTAAGTATAATAAAATTTCTTCATGTGAAATAACTAAAGAGGTTTGGGATAGACTTCATGTTACTTATGAAGGGATTGATCATGTAAAAGAGACAAAAGTAAACTTCCTGCTCGGCCAATATGGATCCTTCAAGATGAAGTCAGGAGAGTCAATTGGAGATATGTTCAGCCGTTTTACAGAAATTTGTAAATGGTTTGGTGTCTCAAGGTCATCCAATTTCTGCCCCAATGAAGGTTAACAAACTTTTGCAAGGTCTCTCAAAAGATTGGAACTATGTTAAGACCTCAATCTGGGAGACTCGAAGGATTATGCCACTTTCCGTTGATGAACTGATTGGAACTCTTCAATCTTATGAAGTGGAACAAATCAATGATGAAGATCCCGAAGGTAAGAAGTCCATTGCACTTAAATCTAACACCGATTCTGATGATACAGACTCAGAAAATGACATGGACAACGAAGAACTTGCTTTTATGATCAAGAAATTCAAAAAGATGAGTAGAAAATGAAGGAAATTCAGTGGAAGAAGACAATACAAGAAGAATGGGCAGAAAAAAACAATGAAAGAAGATGACGAGTAAGGAAATATATGCTTGATGGTACATTCAGACTCAAACTCAAATTCAGAATCAGAATCAGACTTAGAATCAAAGTCTGACTCAGACACAAATTGAGAATTTGACAAGGAAATCGAGGTAAATCATTCAAAAATTCCTATTAAAGTTTCTAAGTATATAAATGAGCTTTGTTTAAACCTCAAATCTTCTCTTAAAAAGATCTCCGAACTAAAAAGGAGAATTCATGGCTAAGGCAACAGGATCTTTCTCGAAAAGAAAGGTTTGAAATTTTGCAAAAAGATTTTCTACAAACAAAAGAAAGTTGAGATTTACTTATCAAAGAAAATGATTCTTTAAAGAAAGAATTTTCAAATATTTCAACAAAACTTTCAAAGAGTTCAAAAACATTAAAGTATATCATTTTCATACAAGTACCTTACTATAACAAGTCGGGACTTGGTTTCAATAAGGAAAATGATTCTCTAATAGACTTTCCTAAAGTCAATGAGAGACTTTAACAAAGACCTCCTAGACTTGCGACTCTCCTTAACTTGCGTACAATAAACATTTTCAAAGGATTTTTACAAAAGATGTTGATCGAAATGCCCTCAAGTGTTCAAATTGTGGAGATTCAAAATACTTTGAGAAAGAATGTCCCAAAGTCTGGACCTGTTAAGAAAGATTGGGTAAAAATAGCATTACTCTGTTGAGGAAACTCCTATCAGGTTTTAAAGTTAACAAAACTTTCTTATTCCGAAGAATACTAGACTTCCGTGCTATATCGTGGAATGTTATCAAAGTCTATTTTACTTTAGAAGTCTTTCCCACTCTGATGAGATCTAGACTGAAACCAAGTCCAGAATGAAGACTCAGGATTATTGATCTTTCGATAAGGACTCGGTACGTACAAGATTCATCCTTAATATCTGGCTTTCTAGCGAAGAATCTCACTTACTTTTTATAAATATATTGATGAAATCAATTTTGAAGACAAGTTCCTTTTGGGAAGTATCTACTTATGGAAACTTATGGTGCGTTTGGTAACATTTCTGTTCAAAAATTGTTCCCTGGAACAATTTTTAACCAAAAAATGCGTTTGGTAAACTTGTTTCGGTAAAAAAAAAAAAAAAAACCGAAACACATTTGGTAAATTTGTGTTCTTTTTTTGTTTCTTTTAATTTTTTAATATTTTTATTTTATTTTTCCTTTTTTTCTTTCTTTTTTCTTTTTTCTTTTTTTCTTCTTTTGGCTGGTCGCCGACCTCGGCCATGGTGGCGACCGGCCGACGAGGGCCGGCGGCCTTGCCCAACCACGGTGAGGCTCGCCGGCCCCGGCGAGGCCGAGCCTCACCGTGGTTGGGCGAGGCTTGGCCTTTCCTTGGCTGGGCGAGCTCGGCCTCACCGGATCTGGGCGAGCTCAAGCTCACCTAGCCAAGGCGAGGCCGAGCCTCGCCAGGGGCCGGCGACACTCGGCCTCGCCGGGGGCTGGCGAAGCTCCGGCGAGGTCGCCGGCCCTCGATGGCCAGTCGCCGGTCATGGCCGAGGCCGGCGACCGACCAAAGAAAAAAGAAGAAGAAAACAAAGAAGAGAGAGAAAATTTGTTTCTCCAAATTGTTCCAGAAACAAGAAACAAGTTTTTTTTTTGTTTCTTGTTTCTGTTCCAAATTTGTTTCTAGGAACAAAAGAATAGATTTGGAACAAAAACGCAAACAAACGCATTTCTGTTCTTTTTTTGTTCCCCGGAATAGAAAAAAAAACAAGAATTCTGTTCATGAACAAAAAATAAGAACACAAACAAACACTACCTTAGATTATGATTGTATGGGCGACCAGAATCATCGGATTTTCATCTCAATTTTCAAACGGCTACAAGATTTCCTTAATCGATTTTTTCCAATGGATTGATTGGAAGAAATTCCTCTGAAGAATACCAACAATTAGAAAGGCATAGAGAAGTATTTAAGGAAGTCATTTAGTCCATTTGGGATAGTGCGTGAAAATTGAAATCTCAAAGTTTGAGGCCTTTCCAATCACTTGCTCTTCGTCGACAACGCTTACAAATTGTATTCAAGAAAGAAAAACACAAGAAGAATGACTTAGTGAGAGAAAAAAAAATCCTCCATTGAGTGTTCATACTCAAGCCATTGTATTTCTCTATTGATACCTTAGTGAATTTCAAGTGTTTGAACTATAGCTTCAATTAGTTCACACTATGCACGTTACCCATTTCATGTATTCCTTAAACGAGGAGCATGACTCCTAATTGAAGTTATCATTGGAGCAATGAGCAAGCGTCTTTTTCTAAAGGGGAAAATACCAAAAAATCATCAATCTATTATATTGATATTAATTCAATTATAAACTTTGTAATTATACTAATTTAATACTAAACCTTTTTAGAATTTGTCAATTGAGTTCTACAAGCCAATTTTGGCTAGAAATCATTAACGTAGACTATGACCGTTTTACGTGGCACAACCAATACTGACGTAAATGATTTTTGCAAATTTATTTTGAATATTGAATTATTTTTTATTTTTCTTTTCTTTTCATTTTGGCTAATGAGAGTCACTGGGGACGGGGTGAGGGCATGGCCCTCACCAAATCTAGGCGTGGGTCCTTGGCTAGTGACTAGTGGGGCCACGGGCGAGGGGGCCTTTGTAGCCTCGCCAGCTCCAGTTGAGGTTGCCCTTACCCAAATCTTGCAATGGCCCGAGTGAGGCAGCCCTTGACTAATTTTGGCGAGGGCTGTGAATCTCACTACAAAAATAAAAAGAAAGAAAAAAGAAAATAATAATAATAACAAAGAAAAGAAAAACAAAAAAAATTATTAAAAATGTTCATGTCGATGATTTTTGACCAAAATTGATCAGATGAAAATGTGAAAATGTATAGGACTAAATTGGTCAAATCAAAAGTTTGAGATCAAATTGGCACTAATATAATAAATTTAGGACTCGGTACTTTTCCCCAAAACTCATGTATATTTTGCATGGACAAATCTCATCACTTGCCAAAAAATGAAAAACGAGAAATATTAGGATCACCTAAACAAAATCAACATCTACCACCACATAAGGGTTTTCAATAAATGAAGAAATTTAGATATGTTAATGTATTGAGCAATGAATTTTTAAATTAATATCTTTCGTATGAATTGATCCAGATGATTAAGGTTGAACCGAGGTCGTTAACTTTCTCTTCATCAATCCATACGGCAAAGGAAAAGTAAAAAGTTGCTCATAAAGGAAACTCCAAAAGACGGAAAAGATGGTGAATGGTTTTCTTCTCATCAAGCATGGTGAGAAGATGGCCACATAGGATTAAAAATTTCATCAATGACCCATTTTGATGGGTCTAGCCACACCTAATCTCCGAGCACATGGACAAGTGCCCACCATCCATTGCTTTGTGATATTTCTTGCCCAATTCTTACTCTTACAATAATTCAGAGAAAAGAACTTGAAAGTCATGATCCATTTGGATGGGTCTAGCCATACCTAATCTCCGAGCACTTGGACAAATGCGCACCGTCCATCGCTTTGTAATATTTCTTATCCGATTCTTACTCTTACAATAATTCAAAGAATAGAACTTGAAAGTCATATGTGGTGTAACCCTTTTATGGTCCACAAGTTTTGATTGACAAATGGAGCTTTAATAAGACTTAACTCATGTAATTTCCCAAGAAAATTCAGCTGAATGACACTATAACCCTCAATTTTTTCCAAGCGAATTCCCACCACATGGCAGTCCTCGCCGCGCATGGTTTAATCGTTGACCGTTAAAAGACAGAACTCTTATTGTTTCAAAACAAAAACCAATGCGTGCTAAGCAAGCCACATGTTCTGTATAGGAAAATGCTTGCATTACTGTCGTTGTTTTCCAAGGAGAGTAACGGCCCTTTATGAACGACAATATCGTTTCTAATAAACCGGCTGACTAGTTCATCCCGTCACCAGGTTGTTTCCAATTGACAGACATATTCTCAGATTAAAAATAAAAAAATAAAAAAAGAGGCATATTCTAAACAAGCATATTGGAAACTCTATTTAATTGACACGTACTACATCATGTGTTACCTGTGATAATAGTCATCAAAAAAAAATTATTAGATTTGGATATTTTAAATTATTTAAGCTTTTAGGTGTTAATTTAATTGAATTCAGTGAAGATTGAATCGAATCTACATCTATTTTATTTTTCAATAATCTTTTATAAATATATATTATTTGTGTAAAGGTCAATAAATTTTCAAAGATGAAAAGACACTTGTTAAGGTTGTTTGTGAGACTGATGAATAGATTGTTGTGCATTAGATTTTCAAATAAAGAAAAGATATTGGCGACAATAATGTATTATTAGAGGACAGACTCCTATCGCCAATAGGATATTACCAGCTATTCAGTTGAATTATTCATCTCCCCTTGACCGCTAGCATCATTTCATCAATCAAATAGCCTTCGGTATGAATTCCATCCTTTCGAGAGGGAACGTAAAGAGGTGGGGGGGGTACTTAAAAGAATATGTATTGTCAAATTCCACCTAAAATCAATATAGAGTATCAGTTATTTTCTTATTCTCATGAAGCTTACTTGTATTTCAATTTCTAAACCAATAAAAAGATGTTCCCCCATTTACAAGCGGCAATTCAATATAGAGTATCAATTATGCTAACCAGACCCTTTTGCAAATAAGTATGATCTTTCTGAGAGGAAATTTGAATGGTTTTTTCCTTTTTAGCTGACAAGTCGTTTATCCATTTAAAAGTAATGTGTAGTTTTCTCAACGGTTTTATAACTTTAATCTTTTGAAAGAAATTATGGATGAGAAAAATATTTAAAGTTTTCATATAAATTAACGTAGATGCAAAAATCCGAACACCCCCCACCCCCCTTCCTCTAAAAAACAAAGGGCAGACACTAAGAAGGGTATGTCTCCCTTAAAAGATGATACAGACACCTTTTTACTTAAAAGAATATGTATTGTCAAATTCCACCTAAAATCAATATAGAGTATCAGTTATTTTCTTATTCTCATGAAGCTTACTTGTATTTCAATTTCTAAACCAATAAAAAGATGTTCCCCCATTTACAAGCGGCAATTCAATATAGAGTATCAATTATGCTAACCAGACCCTTTTGCAAATAAGTATGATCTTTCTGAGAGGAAATTTGAATGGTTTTTTCCTTTTTAGCTGACAAGTCGTTTATCCATTTAAAAGTAATGTGTAGTTTTCTCAACGGTTTTATAACTTTAATCTTTTGAAAGAAATTATGGATGAGAAAAATATTTAAAGTTTTCATATAAATTAACGTAGATGCAAAAATCCGAACACCCCCACCCCCTTCCTCTAAAAACAAAGGGCAGACACTAAGAAGGGTATGTCTCCCTTAAAAGATGATACAGACACCTTTTACTTAAAAGAATATGTATTGTCAAATTCCACCTAAAATCAATATAGAGTATCAGTTATTTTCTTATTCTCATGAAGCTTACTTGTATTTCAATTTCTAAACCAATAAAAAGATGTTCCCCCATTTACAAGCGGCAATTCAATATAGAGTATCAATTATGCTAACCAGACCCTTTTGCAAATAAGTATGATCTTTCTGAGAGGAAATTTGAATGGTTTTTTCCTTTTTAGCTGACAAGTCGTTTATCCATTGCAACGACAACAACTGAGCCGGCTAAGTAGGATTGGACAAATGAATAATTTTTTACGCCATTGCACTCGATAAGACAAAGAGCAATAATACTAGAGTACCATTTTATTTCACATGTCATATGCACAACAAATACCCAATTATTTGCATTCAAGTATCCTCAGCTTATTACTTATTCCAAAAAAAAAAGGGCATCCTCACCTTATGTGAAGATGAAAATTGCAAGAGGAAAAGAAATTACGTAAAACACGTTTGGCAGCGATTTTGGCATAACATCCCAGTTCTTGTGAGTCAACTTTGAAGCTCCATGGCTCTGAATAGAAACATTAGCATTAGGGGTAAAACTAGAGATGTAATGAACAGTAATCTCTTAAAATGTATAATCGATGTAAAACAGCATATATTTACTCCATCTCAAACTCAAGTGGTTGCATGCCAAACATGTCTCTCGAAACTCAATATACAGCAATGAAGCAAGTTCGGTAGAATGCATAATCAATTTCGTGCTGAAGTGAAGACTGTGACCCACCATTGAACTTTCCAGTGCCAACATTGACTAAAAGCAAATGTAATGCATGAAGTATTCACATGCCCTGCAAACCATTCCGCAAGAAGCATCCACATCTACAAGTGCGGATACGCACAAAAGCAAGACGGTGCAAGACCAGAATCATGTCTTATATACAACCGTAGACCTCATCTTCAAATTCTGACGAGGCTAAGGACTAGTGTTTCTAAAATCAATTTGATATTATAGGAACTACTTAATGAAGTCAATGAACCAAGATCAATTTTCCCAAAATAAAAAAGACTCCAAAGCATATTATAGAACTTCTATTCAGCAACAAATGAGGACTCTCAAGTGGAGAGGAATTGGGCGCACCCGGCATTACCGGAGCTATAAGTGGCAGGCATGGTAATGCCTCAAAATCAAGTTGTAAATTGTCGTAAATCAAACTTAACAGTTTGCTATTTGTTACATGGAACCGTCGTAAACCTATGCAACTTGTTGTAATCATGAAATATACAACTTCACAACATGTTGCTATTCGAGATGATATATCTTCAAAGATATTGGTGTGAATCGCCAATTAAAAATGAAAATGTACTATACGTTCCTAGCAATGATGGATCGTCATGTGGATTTGTAAATACTAGAACTTACACTATAGATTCACTTTTACGAGGTCTTACTCATTGGATATGACGAGCCATCCTAACCTTTAAAAAACATTGTACTACATTCGAAAATCCAAATGCCATCTATTTACCTATGCAAGTTGTAGTAATTAAGAAGTCTAAATTTATGCCTTTTTGATGGCATAAATATTAAAATAGTTTGTTATCATTAAAAAAAAATCTCTTCATTAAGAGAAGACGTGACTCCTGAAAAAAAAGACATGAGTTATGAAAGGAAGTGATTCTTAACATGAAGTGTGGTGATGATTGCGGATAACGTATTTATTTTCAAGAGATGTGTTGATTGACTGTCTGTGAATAGAGACCAATTCACATATTATTTATAATAACCATGACTATTCATAATTGCTTCTTCTTTAGAACTCTCTTTTTCTCTTTTGATACACGCAACCTTAACACATTCAAGGAGGAATTCCAAGAGAGATTTGAGTAACTGCTAAACTCGTTTTTTTGCGGCTTTGGTGTATATCCTAGAAGTATATTTGTTCTAAACTCGGCAGGAACAATAGTGGATGCAAATAATACCTTAAGAACAGTGATCGTTATCATGCATCAAAGCATCAAGGATCTACTATTACTTCTCTATTTTCTTCACCAAACAAATTTCCCCAACAATTTTAAGGTATTATTATCATCGAGATAGAGACATCGGTTGCATCAAGTGCTCGCAATCTTGACAGATTGCAAATCAATCCTTATGATGGAACTATTTTCATCCATTGAAAGGATATTATGATTCTTCCTCTATTTGAATTATGCGCGAGGATGATGAAAGGAGGTGCCGAGGAAGGATTCTCAATCCTCTATCGAATCGTCTGTATGAAACTTTTCGAACTTACACAAATTCCAGTGACATCTGTAATGCCTTGGAGACCAAATTACAATGCTGACAAACAAGGTGTAGATAGAATTACTACTTTGAAATATTTTGACTTTGCCATGATCAATGGAAAATTTGTCACTAAGAAAGTGGATGAACTTTAAATATATATTGCCAAACTCAAAGACTTTATGATTGAAGTTTATGAGCCTTTTCAAGTTGCTACATTTATTTCTAAATTGCCTTAAACTTGGAATGATTATCAAAATTAACTTCTTCGTATGATTGAGAACCTGATTGTGGATAATATGATAAAATGCACTCGAATTGAGGAAGGTTCTTGGGATCGTGAGGCTAATTATTTGAAAGAAGTTGTAAATAAGGGGCATTTTGTTGAGAATAACAACATCAGCAGAGACAAAGAAAGCATCGAAACAATGGCATGAAGATTTTGATTCGGCAGTTTTACCATATTGATTTAAACATGACAATGCTAATAAGTACATTTACTCAAATATTACCAAAGATTATGGAGTTATAATATGCTTTTATGTAGATGATATTTTGATTGGTGGTACAAATATGCTTGGCATAAATGAAATTAAAAAGTATCCATCTTAGTTTAAAATGAAAGATTTAAGAGAAATGGATACAACTATATGTATCGAAGTGTTCAAACATAGTGAGGTCACGCTTTAAGTCAATGCCACTATGTGGAGAAGATCATTTAAAAATACTTATATTTGGAAATGTTGACACCCGAAATTTTGTCGACATTTTAGACATACATTTATTTTGCAAAAATATAAAAGATAAAGAGCAAAAGATAAAAAAAATGATATAAAACATTTTTTAAAAAAAGAAAGGAAGAAATAAAGAAAAGAAAGATAAAAGAAAAGGAAAAAGGCATTGGACGAAGAGGGGGTTCGATCTCTCTTTTTCGAGCTCTCTCCCTCTCTTGGGATCTCTCGCTCCATGGTTTTTTTTTTTTTTTTTTTTTCAGGGGTCTCTCTCTCTCTCGATCGATCGGCTCGGGGTTTTTTTGACTTTTCTCGATCACTTTCTCTCTCGGGGGAGGACTTTCTTCATTTTTTTCTCTCTCTCGATCACCGGCTCTCTCGTTTTCTCTCGCTTGATTCATTTTCGCTCTCTCTCTCTCTCTCTCTCTCGATTCTCGGCGCCCCCTTCTCTTCTTCCTCCCAAAAATCGCTACTGAGAAACCCTAATCCTTCTCCTCCGTTCCCGTCGTCACACCTCTCCCATTCCCGTCGTCGAACTCGCTGTCCGGAATTAGAGGGCGCCCGGTTTCCGTTTCGGTCCTCCTCCTCCGGACCTTCTCGAGCCCTAGAAGACAGAGCAACTGCCGGCCAAGGAGCTCGAGGTGCGGGGCTCAAATCCGAAGCCGACGGGCGGTGGCGGCGACGACGGCAGCGGTAACAACAGCTCCCGATCTGTGGCTCGATCCGGCTCTCCGCCGGATTCGACTCTCTCTCTGCGGATCGCTCCCTCTGGCTCTCGGGATCTAGCTCTTTCTCGGAGATCTGACGTTCTCTCGCTTGGTTGGCTCTCAATCTCTGGATCCCGACCAGCCGGCGACGACGTCACCCCCCGTTCCCTCGGCGACAACACTCCGGCCCGCCTCGATTCGAGATCCTTTCTTCCTCGAAAGATTCGACGGCAAGCCGGTTGTGCCGACTCCACCGAATCCTGCTTTGTCCAGATCTGATCGCGCTCTTAGGAGATCCGCCTCATCTCTCGCCGTTCTCGGACACAGAAGACGAAGCGTAGCGATCGGCGGATCCATCCGTCGTTCGAAATCCGCGGCACCGGAGTTGAACTTCTCCAGATCTGACACTTTTTCTGAGATCGTCGGCTCAGTAGCGATTTCTTTCTCGATCGAATCATTTCTGAGGTTTTTCCTCTCAGATCTCGTTTTCTCTTGCTGACTTTGCTCTTTTCGAACATGTGCTTCTTCACGTCAACGGACGATGGAGGATTCTTCTCTTGTCGATTCAGCCATTGAACCAACCGAACCCGGCATCTTCCTGAAGCGAGACCAAAAACCACCGAGAGACCAAAAACCACTGAATCGCCGGCCATGCATTGAAGTTACTGATTCAATCGAGATCTCACAAGGAGCTTTGATCAGTCACTCCTCGAAGAGCTTTGATCGGTCACTCCTCGAAGTTCATAGGTGACCAGCCCAACTAATTCGACCTGAAGAACAATCACTGTAACGATCCGGGCTCACTGTATAATATTGTCCGCTTTGGAGGCACGTCCATCAGCTCGTCATTATAAAGCGGACAATATTACATAGTGATGGTATCAAAGCCGACTCCCAACCACATGGGGCCACAGCGAGGATGTCGGGTGGAGAGTGTGACAAGCCAAAGGGAAGGGGAATGGCTCCTACATCACTTAGGGGGAGTCTAGGCTCCTCTAAGTGTCCAAAGCGCGGGGGCCAGAGAGGACAAAGCGCGGGGGCCAGAGAGGACAATATTATGGCTTGGGAGAGGGAAGGCCGAGGGATGGCTTTATGCCACCAGAGAGGACAATATTATGGCTCCGAGGGATGGCTCTATGCCCCTGCGTTCACACATGCTTCCGCTTTGCTCAAAACAAAGCCTTGAGGTCGCCGACTGAGATGGCGATGCATCCGCGCTAGTGCAAGAGGCCCGCGGGATGGGCCCTCTGCCCCTTGTACAAAACGGATGGACCGTCCGCCCCTTATACAAAGCGAACAATATTACACAGTGGGGCTCGGGTCGTTACAAACGGGCTCTACTGTGTAATATTGTCCACTTTGGACACTGAATCCTGCTTTACAATGCGTCATGCATATTAGAGAGGATCAAAGTCTTATAAACTAGCCCAAGAACTCTCCAGGACTCCCTCCTAAGCAATATGAGACTAAAGACGACCCCTTCCTCTTCCTTTTGGTTGTCACAATCACAACAAGGTATCTAGTTCCTCCCTTGATCTTTGTATCTAGTTCCTCCTTGATTTTTCTATTAAAAGGGGTAACATCGATATCAATAGATGTAGAGGACCCCTTCCTCTTCCCTTTGGTTGTCACAATCAGAAGGTATCTAGTTCCTCCCTTGATTTTTCTGTTGAAAGGGGTAACATTGATATCAGTAGATGTACAAAAGTATGGTTTGGTCCCAAAAGGAACTAGTATAGTTCTATACAGAAATCATGACCTCAGGAAGGTAATCCACTAATGTTGCTCTCGCTTTTAGCAAACTACTACATTGCTATGGTTAGGTTGAGCATGAGGCCTTTGTGCTTTGTTTCGCCCTATGACCATCCGATTCATAAAGAGTATGCTTTATGTACATTATGGGTCTAGCCCTATTGGCTAAAACTTTTGAGACAAACAGTCTCCTAAAATGGTTCTAGTGTGTGAATTAAGAATTCAAATTCTGATGCTCTCACTTGGTGTGGTTTTGCCTGATTTTTGCTTGCATCCTTGCCTCTAGTTAGTTTGGTATGGTTACTATTTACGTGATTCGTTTCATGAATAAGGTCAGACTTATATGGAGAGAATCACGAAGTATGCCTAATATGTATTGTGGACCTATTTTCTAATATCTAGGTACCATATGTACATTCTGTACCTATGTGGTTCTTTTCCCCTAGAAGATGATATTCCTTTTTTAGGGGTTCAGATAGTGTTTAATGTACTGCTGCTTTGAAGAACTTTTTAGGATATGATCGTATAGTTCTCTTTTAATAGCTCCAGGTCTGGCTATAGATTTATTTTCAGTATTTCAAGACTAAGTCAGTTATCATGCATCATTTTCTGATTTGCTCATGATTGATTTGCAAGCTTTGGCAATTGTTGCTTTTTGGCCATAACTTTGGCCTTACTTGTACCTAGTTATAAGTTTCTCAAATTAAGTTTAGATTAGGATCCCAAAGATGGATCTTCGCGTGAAAACGGTGGAGGTCGATGTTCATTCCGACTATTATTATGTGCTATTTTTTTCCCCGACATGTCTCGGGTTCCATTTATTGTATAAAACCCGATGAGTTGCGGATTTTCTCTCTTTCTCTCATCTTCTTTTAGTTGTATTTCTCTTTTATTATTTTTTTAGAATTACAATGATAGATTTACTGTTTTTTTTTTTCTGATTGTTTACTTACTGCCTTGCAATTTCTACTCCATTGATTGTTTTCTTTTCTTGTTTTTCTAGAAATAGAATAGTATGAAAATGACCAACCACGTATGATCACTTAGTCTAGAACTGATGATCCCGAAAGTGTAAAAAGAAACGCATAGACATATTAGGAAAACATAACAACCGAAAATGCGTTAATAGAAATATTAGCATAACTCAATTTCCCGAACCTAGATATTTGGTTGCGTAGGAATCGAGGGAACACTCCCAACCCTCGATTGGGTTTTCTAGCCAACCCCCAAAACAAGGCTAGTGGTGACTCCTGTATATTTTTAGGTTGTCATAAACAACTAGATCGTATGAATAAACCCGTCGTGCGGGGTATGAGTTTCGACGAAACTCACGATGGTTTAGCATACTCAACATGGGAAGTAGCCCAAAAGGATGAAGTGATACCATTCTTATGGGTGAGCAGTGACAAGAGGGCTACCATGGTAAAAATACCCATAAATCCAATACCCACACCCGATCTTCTTTTTTTAAGGTGTGTCACCCGTGTGGGTATGGATCGCGACATTCCACGGGTATGGATCGCGACATTCCGCTGTCATGCGGGGTACGAATTTGGGAGAGCTTGCGATCTCATAGAGGGAACTCACGAGAGGCTTGAATAAAAAGGTGAGGTGATTATGTCTTTTGGAATGCAAGTCGTGAGTGAACTCTCGCAATCAAATATCCCGACATCGAGGGCAGCGAGATCGGGTCACAACAGAGAATTAGAGAGTCAAATGTACTGTGACATCCCTGGATCGCATATATCTTGATTTCACTCAACTTAATTTTACTTCAAGAATTGAAAAAAAAAAAATTCCAATCAAGCGGAGTCATAAGAAACTGAGCTACTCGGCTCTATTATCATAAAGTTGGTTTCTTTACACATGGGGAAGATGAGATTGAAAGGGGAATTTCTACAAAAAACACTATAAACCACGAACACTAACTATCCCGCCTCTCATTGGTTATGTACATGTTGTTAAACAACCAAAAACAAAAGTCCTCCCACACGTCCAGCACCTCTCTGCCACCTCCTACTCCACGGGACTACCACCCTGCCCAGTCCATCATCATACAACGTCAAGGATCCCACCAGCCGTCCATCTACCCGAGCGTAAAGGGCAACGAAGACCATATAAGCCGGCCCCGTAGGCGCCCCTGTATCTAGTGTCAAACAAGAGGTATTTGACAGACTACTCCCGGGAAATGTCGGTCCAGGAAGTCCTCTTGCCGCCACACAAAGTCAGCGGGGGAACCATAGAAGATGGTCGTTGTGGCAGCGGGCGGGGTAGGCGGTGCAGTCGACATCTTCTACTCTGAAGAAACAACATAATAACAAGTGTGAGTTTTTATACTCAAAATAAAAACTCAGCAAATGGGTGGTTAGTTCTAACTTGGATTAGCCAAAAACAGGGCAAATAAGTAAACAAAATCATCAAGTTATTGAATCCACAAAAACCTAGCTGCAACAATCACCCAGGGGGAGACGACACTCCACCCTGAACCCCCCTCGCACCCAACCTGGCATCACGAGGTCCCCTGAGAAGCTGTTCAACCCTTCTCAGACCTCTGGAGAGAACATCATTACTTCTTTTCATCCCTCTCCAAGCATCCCGACACCCGGGGTCTCACATTGGCTCATTAGCCATTCATATATTTATAGTTCCGCCTTGTTGCAGCACCAACAATCTCAGCCAATTAAGAATCCAATACAAGAGACAACAACTACTACATATTCTCGGATCAAGCATTTTATAGACAAAAAGGAGCAGTTTTGTTCACAGACATAGAAAGTACATCAACCCTTATCAGAATATTACGAAATTTCAGTACGTTATAAAAGGGACCTAGATTAACATTTTTCGTGAAGAAACTTAAGCCTAAATCTCAGTGTATTAAAAGCAGTAATTTGCTGTCTTCTCCTCAAAATTCTGCAGCAACTCTCAGATTTAGTATCTACAGAAGAAATTCGTTTCACCAGCCAACACTTGTCCGTTTCTTCTCAAATTTTAATATGTTACTCCTAAAGATGTCATTTACAACTTTCATCAAGGACACGAAGTCAAATTTCGGATAAATAATTACAAAAAATTCGAAGAACCATCAAAAGTCAGGCCATTTTCTACAGAACAGTTTCTCTGTTTTAAAATGAATTGCTTCTATCTACATGTTCTTGTATTCATATAACTATAACTATGAGTTAAACTGAATCTAATGGATGTTATCTTAAGTCAAATGGTTCTTTTCCTCATCTTCATCTCTAGAAATTAAAGTGACACAATATAAACTAATTTCTATCCATGTTCCTCTAAGACAAAAAACATCCAATGCTTTTCTCTTAATTTTCAGCACAACCTAACCATTTGTTTTACTACAAATTCATCATGTAGCCTCTCAGCACACTTACACAGCATCTAGGAGTAGTCATAATACATTTCCACTCACTTAGAATTCTTCCACAGCAAAAACCATAAAATTTACAAACAAAGAGGGTCCAGTAAATCTAGTTCTAGGAATCTATACTGAATTGCAAACTAAATTGCAATACTCCAACCACGTGCGAATCTTAACTCAAGAACATATTAAAATCACAAGTTTTTGATGGGACTAAACCAGCCCTCCTCCGCGCCCAAAAGAAAAATGAAATAATCTAACACTTGGCAATTTCCCTTTTGATACTACTACCCCTTAATCACCCTCATCCTCAATACTCGTGACCAAAACTTAGCCCAAAGGAGCCACTCACGGCGCTTGGGGTTCGTGGGTTGCCGACCTGGTTATAACCCAACACCATAACCCACCGGCAATGGCTGAACACAAAAACCAGAATCTATTTTAACCAACTCTAATCAAGAACAGCGTTACATTACTTAATTTTGAGTCCAACGACCCAAAACTCCTCATAACAAAATAACAGCCCCAGAAACATCGTAACTCTCTAGATACAGCGACCCGTCGCTCGAGGAAGGTCGAACCCAGAAAACGGAGTTGAAGAAATCGTGTAACAAAAACAAGAATAGAGAACACACGCACAAACAGCTCCCTCTAGTTTACCCATATAGATAGGACTCCAAGAGCGATACCTCGTCACAATCCGGACAGCAACCAGCTTCCCCATCTATCAATCCCATCCATGGACAGGGCTTTACTAGCCATCCCCTGCACCCCCAATCGCAGCTACCCAACCCTAAACCAACATGCAGCACCACACGAGCAAATTCAGGGACGCGAGACTACAAGAACAGCCCACTTGCCTAGATCCTTCGTCAATGGAAAGGAAAGGAGGCGTCGGGCGGCTAGGCTTCACAGCCGGTGTCGAAGCTTTGATCAGAACTGAGCAGCAACGATTCTGCTACTAGATGAAGGCGTCGGTCGTGAGGGGTTGAGATGGGTTGGGCTCGGTGGAGACGAACAGAAGTAAGAGGAGAGGAAAGCGGTGTGTCTCGGTAGAGAAAACGCAGAAGAGAGTGGGTTCTTCGTAGAAGAGAGAGAGAGAGAGAGAGAGAGAAGAAAACGAAATACGTGTAGCCTCCCCCCCCTTCTTTGACAACATCTAGACGCAACGTGGGGAAGAGTAGAACAAATGTTTCTCTTAATATATATATATATATATATATATATTTTGACTAAATATTTCTTCTTGAGTTTTGATTTATTTTTCTGGGTTATTACTATTTTATTTTATTATTTATATATATACATATATATTTAAAGTCTTAAATACGCTTAATCTACTAATGAAATTTTGGGCGTCACATGTACTATACGATGTATCAATTAAATTGATGAAAAATACTAGGCAACCATTGGCATAGTCAGAATATGCTAGTGCAATTAAAAGTTTGATGTGCACTATGAATTGCACTAGACCGAATATATCCTTTATTATTTGTAAATTGTCAAGATTTACAAGTAATCCCAAGATCTTGTGCATTGGAAAGTTATAAGTAGAATTTTCGCTTATTAAAAAAATGCATTATGGTCTTTTTTATGAAAGATAACCAATAGTACTAAAAGGGTATTCATATGCTAGTTAACTGGCACAATTGATAACTGTTGCATCTTAACTCTCGTGAGAGCAGAGCTATTA
This sequence comes from Eucalyptus grandis, assembly GCF_016545825.1. NCBI lineage: Eukaryota > Viridiplantae > Streptophyta > Magnoliopsida > Myrtales > Myrtaceae > Eucalyptus > Eucalyptus grandis. The sequence continues at coordinate 8,077,502 of NC_052617.1, read as the reverse complement.
GATTTAGAGGTATTGCCAACTTTGAGCCAAGGGCTTTTCATTGACTTGGGCTTTTCTAAGCCCATACCTCGCATGACGTCGAGCTTTGATGTTTTTAATCAATTAAACCTATGTAGATTATAACTAAGGAGTCGCCGGCCCTTTTAGGGTCAATTAGAAACCCGATAAGATATAGAAGAATATCTTATGTTTTATGCAACCAGAGATTCGACTTGATTATGTTAACCCTAAGTTTAATGCCCTTTCAATACCTAACCTGATTCCATGCTATCTGATGCCATAGCAGCCTATCTAGAAAAAAGTCTAAGGTTTGTCCTAACCAATTCTAGAACGGGAAAGTAACACCCAAAATTTTGAAATGCGCAATTCATTATAACCATGAAAGAAAGCACACAAGCATCTTAATATTGTCCCTATAAATAAAACAACACAACACAAAACAAGAATCCCTATTGTAAAGCCCTAAAGCTTGTCTAATTTTTGGGTTTCAATTTTTTAGAACTTTCTAAAATTTTTAATGATTTTCTCAAATTTCTAATCTTTTATTGATTTTCGAATTTTTTTAGATTTTTATTATTTCATAAAATTTTTAAAATTTTTTATCATTTTCTGAATTTTTATTTTTTTATTTTTCAAATTTTTTAATTTTTAAAATTTATTATTATATTCGGGGAACGGTCCGGACCGGGTTTACCCAATCCGAGCCGTTGACCCGACCCAAAAATCCGGATCCGGCCCGGTCAGATTAAAAAACCCGAAATTTTTAAACATTTTTATATGATTTTCTTAATTTCTTTTATTCTTTCCTTTTGTCTTCTTTCTTGTTTTGTCTTTTTCCCTGCACCTTCTTCTTCGGCCTTGCGCCTTCTTCTTCCCCAAATCTCTCTATTCCTTCTGCAACTTAACCGAACCAGAATTATGGGCGACGAATCAACCTCTATACACGTCGTATCCAGCATACACATCACCACCGAACCAACACCAATCGGCAGTCACCTGCTCCGACCGACGGTCACCAACTCCGGACGCTTACTCTGACGATCGCAAAAATCAACGAAAAATATCCACACGAGATTAATTTCTTCCATCCTAGCCTTTCTAGCAAGCATATAATCACCAGTGCACTACAAATCAGAGAGACGAACTGACTGGGGTGGCCTTGAACCGCAGGGCACGCCGGCGAGGGGAAGATTTCCGTCGGAGAGGAGGATATACGGCCGACTCGACGACGAACGATTAGTTTCCACGAAGTCGCATAAAAACACAACGAGAGATACAGAAATCAGACTTCCTTGAACAATATAAGAACAATAAAGCATTAAACTAAACTTCTAACGTCGATCGGATAGCATGGATCTCAGTATATCATTCACGCATTTTATCAAATATGTGACGTGCAGTACCAAGAACAAGCCTCCAATCCGATTTTGATATGATTTTCGGTCTAAAAATGACATATCACACTCCAAATAACATTGTCTCTCACAAGTATATCTCGGTTTCACTCGGTCTAAAAATGGCATGAAGAAAAAACAGGACGTCTGGGGGAGCGAGATGCTTACCTGATCGGTAAGTGGCGTCGCAGCTGCTGCTTGTTCATCGGCAAAGCTCGAGAAAATGGCCGGCTGGTGCGAGGAGAGTCGGGGAAACGTCGCTCGTGGGAACGAGCACGGGCTTCGAAAGAAAATCCGCTTGGAGCCTTCAAGGTCGAGTTCTGAACCCGAGAGAACGTTCTTCATGGTGGCCGCACTGAGAGTGGTGAGAGATGGGAAGAAGGATGGAGATGGTCGAGGTGGCTTGGCCGAGTCTGTCTGAGGAGAAGGAGCGGCGCTTCCAGAAAAAGAAAAGCCCCCGCTCTCTTTCTTTCCTTTCGCCTCTCCCCTTCTCCCTCTGAAATCTCTCTTCCTCAAAGCGTTCCTCTCTCTCTCCCCTCTTGAGATATGGTTTCAGCCAAGAAAGAAAAGATGCCCCTCCCGTCTCTGTGTGAGAAGAGCTTCCAAAGAACCCCGGAACTTTTTGAGCCAGCCTTCTGCGATTCCCCAAAAAACCAGTGAGCCCACTTTTGCTTTCTTTCAGTGAACACTCCCTGTATTTCCTTCAAGCTTTCCCTCTTCTGTGAAAGTTCCAGGTGGTGCAAGCAAGAAGAATGTTCTACTCTCACCAGCTTCTCACCCACAAAGCTCTCCTCGGCCAGATATCATCATCCTCTCGTTTGTCTCTGGTTTCTCTCAGCAGCAACCTCTCTCTCTCCAATGGCCGAATGAGACATGATTCTGGTCTTGCCCCGTCTTGCTTTTGTGTGTATCCGCACGTGTAGATGTGACAATCTCATAGCAAACATCAAGAGTCCTTGATGTGACGCGTGCTCATCGAAAAGAGCTATGCGAGCTATTCAAAACCAAGGGCCCAATACATAATCCAAGTCGATTTAGAAGTTGCAAAGAGTCATCTCAAGAATCACGTTTCTAATTGTCTTGTCCTGCCGCACATCCAAAGCTAAGGCGCTTCGATATACGCTTAGTTTGGCGTTATTTCGGGGGATTACATGATTTACGCGGAGAAAACTCGTGTTGCTTCGTCCTTCCCTGTCGGCATGTTTGTGAATGTCTCTTGTAATTCAATAATTTGGAGTCAATTAGGTGCGGTATAGGATCTTAATTGTGGCCTTTAAGTTTTAACTACGTGATTTTAAGTCTCTTATAATTGTTTAGGTTTGTCTGTATTTTAGTAAGATGGCTTCTCGAAGTCTGTCTGTAAGAATCGTTTGGTACCAATTACCTCAATGTCTGAGTGGTGTATATTTGTTTCAATACATATGTATATTCTTCTTTGAGTTTCTGTGGGGATTAAAATACTTTTCAAAAATAACTATGGTCTTTTAGTAAATTGTCCTGACTTTAAATGTAGCAACAACCCCCATGGTGGCTGCGATTTGGCCCTATAAACCGTGGATACTGAGAATAGTGGAGACAAGTAAGGGACAAGAAAATTACACAATTGGTCCTAAACTTATTGTACATATGTCAATTCAATTCTAATTTTTTCAATTTTGCCAATTCAATTTTAAATCTTTGCACAGAGAATTTCAATATAATCATTCCGATCAATTTTCGCTAGAAGTCGCTAATGCGGTGGTCTCGTCATCGCCACTTGTCCTACGTGGCATACTCTTTAGGGCAAAAACTAACTAGAAGGTATACTTGGCATTTCGCATAAAGTTTTAGACTAAATTGTAAAATTAAAAAGTTTATAGTTGAATTGGTATCCATATAATAAGTTTATAATTGATTGGATAATTTTTTTAATAAGAGACTGGCGGTGATTTTTTAATTAAGAACTCCATTTGTTATCATCTAAAATCCACTAATAACTACGAGAAGTATGATATGCTAGATCAAAACATTGTTTACAAAATTTAATGATTTGGCTGGTCGACCTTTGCTTAAGTATCGATTAATCCTAGGTCAAACTTAATGATTTTATGAAACTGGAGGCAAAATTTGATCTTTGTCTTTTGCAGTTTCATGAGTATACCATACGATCTAATTTTATGTCGAGTTGGTATATGTTTGATGGCGTGATTCGCATTAAGATGACTAGCTATTCTCAGGGATAGTTAGGTGGTTTTTGCGCCTTCGGTTTCCATAGGGCGTCAAGCTGCTCTCACATTGAAGATCCTATTGCATGGAGGATTTACATAATCTTTTTTAAATTGAAGGAATTATGGCCTATTTGGTTGAGCATTTGCAAGGGGTTTTGGGGGAAAATACAAAGCGTTTGGCAAGTATTTTTTAGAATCCCTTAACCAAATGCTAGCATTCCAAATACTAAAAGTCCAATGCAAATAGAGATCTACTTTGAGCTTTTAGCATTTCGAAAATGTTAAGTCTATTGTTCATCCATCATTGTCCATCTTCTTCCCCATTCATCACGGCTGTTCGTCTTCCTCGATTTGCCGCCTAAGTCGAGCTTCTTCGGCAACCGTCACTGTCGCCTAGGGGTTGCATGTCCCTAATGACCATTGCCAAGGGTGGTGCAACCCGTGACTCAAGTGATGCCACCTGGGTCCACACAACCCTATGTAGTATCGACGCTTGAGGTTGCACAACCTAAAGCAACCTTGCCTGAGGTTTGCGTGACCTCAGGCCATGAGATCTGGCCGTCCGGCAGCTTGATTTGGCACTCAGGCATTTGGTGGTTGTTCGACAGTTAGCGACGGCTAATCGACCTTAACTAGATTTAATTTTCGAACTTAAAAAAAAAAGAGAGAGAAAGAAATATAGCAAAAGCCCATTATAAATATGGGTTTTACCGAATGATATTTATGCCAAAGTTATTTTCCAATGCTATTTGAAATTATAATTTACCAAACGGTGTAATATTTTGGAAAACCCTTTTACCCCAAATGATATATAAATAATATATAAAATGGTAAGAGTGATTAAACATATGATGTTCTGCATGAAATAAAACCAACTATATAAGTGGTAGCAACTAATACAATGAGAAATGTATGCTGAACCAGGGATACAGGTAGGGAAGGTTTCTCTTAGTGAAACATGGGATACAAGTGTAGAGGGGAAAAGTTTCTCTTCTGCAATTGTAAAGGGTACCAAATGATGTTGTAACTTGAAGTGAGAGAGCGAGAGCCATTTTATGAGGTGATTGGCCAAGGATTGTCTTGTTTGCTTTGTTCCGCTACAGTACATTACACATGCTGCTACATTTCTAACAAAGCATTTGCTTTCAGCCATGATTGGTAGGGCAATATATATGTCGATTACCGTGGGCAAACTCTCCATGAGTTGCAATAGAGCCCTTTCGTTGCACTTGGATGAATCTGAGGTGAGCACCCTAAGATGAATTGGACTCAGCATTCGCATGCGTGATTAACCAGCACCGTCACTTTCGCATCGCTATGTGGACGGACTGCAAGAGGGGTGACGGTTGAAACCCTCAGCTCCTGGTTCCGAAGGTTGAATGTGGCCAATGGGCTTCTGTCCTTTTGTTCAGTGATGTCACGTGCAGAAACATCTTTTCCACTATTTTGGCAGAAGTTGCATCCTAGTAAAGTGCCCCTCGAGGCTCTAACAACGTGATTTGGGGATTACTATTACCTAAATTTTTTCATGCAGTCCAAGAATTAATTAAAGATTCAAGAACGACATTATATATTGAACTAATCATATTGAAGAAATTTAAAATTCAGTAATCACATTACATGTTGGGTTAAAGTTTAATAAGAACGGCATTACACATTGAACTAGTCACATTGAAGAAATTTAAAGTTTAGAGATCACATTATATGTTCGGCTAAAGTTTAATAACTATTCGTGTCATTTATCCTATATTTAAAAAGAGAATTGGAGCACTTAAAGAAATATTGTCATTTTCAATGTACTAATTGTTCTTGTAATATGCACAATCAACACTTTGAAAAATAGAATATCTTCATTAACTGTGCGCTAAGAAGCATCGACACTCTCCGGAAGCCTTCGTATCGTGCCCGACACTCCGACACGTGTCGACACACTCCGACACTCTCTAACACATTCCGACACGCGGTCAATGAGTGTCGGGAAATTCGACACGTGGTCAACTCTTCCCGACACGCTCCGACACGCAAGTCTGAAATTCCGACACGCGATTCCGACACCCATGGGGTCAATTTTAAAAATTTTAAATACTTGAGGGATCAAAATATAAATATATGCCTTACCAAAAAAATATAAATATATGAAAAATAATGAAAGTAACAAAAATAAAGAGAAAAGAAGAAAATTATCACTCTCAAGTTTCTCGCTTATAAGTTTTGACATTCTGGTGAGTGACAATGGAATGCCCCTCTTCTTGCTGGCGTCGCTCCGCCGCTCCCGTATACTTAAAGTTGTGATTTTTTTTTTTTTGCTACTTTCCGCCTCTCATAGGCATTGCTTGTGAGTTATCTCTTTTGGTCTATGTCATTAGCTTGTGAGTTATCTCTTACATTTTCCATGATGAATTTAGTTATTTCATTTTCTTTTGGTCGTACTTCGAGAGTTCTTGTCCTAGATTTTCATTTTTCTCGAACCTTGTTTTGCAAAGGAGCTCTAAGCTGGTCTATATCATGAACTCTGAACTCTGTTTGAAATTATAGAAATCTCACTAATTTCCGACAAGTGTAAGAAAACATGACAATGTCCCTTCAAATTTACTCTTTTGTGTTTGCAATTTTTGAATTTCTTATTCAATCTTTGTCAAATTAAAACAATGATGATATTAACAATGTTGAATTAATATTTTTAGTATAAATTAATTATATGTTTTTTTATTATTTATTTTTGCATTTATATAAAAATATATATTTAATATATAACGTGTCGTAACGTGTTGGAATTCTCTATTTTTTTTTTAAATAACGTGTCAAAGTGTCGTGTCGTGTCTTGTTGTGTCGTGTCGCGTGTCGCGTGTTTGTGTCGGTCTACATAGACCGCACGTGCTGAAAAAGTATCTTGAGACGTTGGTTAGCAAAATCAACATGAGATGTAATTTGATGTTCAGTAAAAAAACCTCGAGATGCAAATTTATTACTTTAGAGAAACAGAGCTTGGAACGTGGGGTTGGGGCGAGAAAAATGAAGAAGTCTTTTGAAGTATTTCTAAAGAAATGGGTCATCACATCGTAAGGGGACAAAGACGAAGAGAACGTGCCGTGAAAAATCATTCGAACTGGGTCTCCGATGAAAGGGTCAATAAAAATGAAAAAAGAAGGAGAAGAAGAAATTGCTGGGAGGTGCAACGAGGTTAATACGTAATTATCTGGAGACGATTCCGTCTCGTAAACGGGGGGACATCATGATCAGCGAAGCGGGCGGGGACGGTCGCTCTTAAATTTATCCTCGCTCCGCCGGTTTTTGACCGTCGCTGCTGTAAAGGAGAGGGGCGGTGCGCACGAGAGAGGCAGGCCAGCCAACCGGCTAGATCATCCGAGACCTGCCGCTCCCATGGCGAAATTGCCCTTTGGAGTTCTCTTTGCTACGTATATATAGGATCTCGTTAAAAAGCGTCACGAGAGCATTTGATAGCATTTGATGAACTGTTAGAGAAATATTGCAATTTCGAATGTACTGATTATTTTCAATAATTTCTCATGTATGCTTAACGAATGCCTGCAAGATAATACACGCATATATATTTCTTAGGCAATCTGAAAAATAGTACCAAAGGTCTGTATAAATTGCATATAATTGTATAAGCCTAGATAGATTGCTTTAGTTTCACAAAGTAACGTCTTACATTGCGAACAAACAGTACCATATCACCGATTAATAGTGTTGTGGCACTTCTTTCGACAGAAGTTAATCTTTCTAGACTTCATCTTATTTTCAGTGACTTTGCTAAGATTTGGATTTGATGTTTTATGGGATGTGAAAGACGTATCATCTACTTCCAAATTGTTGGACTCGTGCACCCATGCTCTTGGATTGTAAAAAGAATAGTATAAAATTTCCCACTGAAATTACAAAGTACGAACTAAATTTCAGCATCATATAATTTTAATGTGAAGAACTAATACGCCTATTTATGCAATTGTTGTTTTTACTTGCAAGAGAAATCTTTCTTCTTGAAGAAGCGCAATTTCTTTATAAAAGCAATTGTCCTATGAATATACAAGCATCGATTTGACAGGGATTAACTGAGTAAATCCTTGGTCTAATTGAATAGATTTCATGCAATGAGTTGAATATTGTAATTGTGCAGTGGCATTTTCAAGTTACAAAAATAACACCCAAAAGAATGACGTCTCCCTAGAAATTGAGTAGGGATTCAGGATAATATAGTGAAAACAGTATACTAGAAGCCTCTTGTATTCTTCACGAAAAAATAGACAGAATGGTTTTGAAGGGAAATAATAAAAACTTAGAAAAATATTAAAAATTTATAAAATTTGTTTACATTAGCATCAATCATGCCATGTACAATGATCGCCTTAGTCAATAATTTTTGGTTAAAATTAACTGGATGAACTCAATTGATATAATTATAAAATGTTAGGATTGAATTGGTATCAAAATAATATATAGTACTCCAATAATCAAGGGATTTTTCATATTTATATTTTTCCAAAAATCCTATCTTTCTTTTCTTCTTCTCACTTTTCTTAGACTTTTCTTTGATATTCTGACCATAAGATTTTTGAGATTCCCTTTTATGTATTAATTTGATAATGAATAGTTTTTTTTTTTTTTTTAACAAAAAAGGGACGTTGGACAAGCAGAAGTAAAGCACGAAGGTGTATAAAGTGTTTGATATCGATGACTCCGCTTACTCCGTTCGAATAAAAGTTTGTGCGAAAAATATTTCTCTATTTCCGACGTTTCTAAATTTTTTTCTTTCCCCACTACGCACTCGACCCTTCATGAGCAATCTAATCTTCATGTGAGGTAGCTGCCAATGCTGTCCAAACCTTTTTCTTTCCGTGAAAAAGAGAGCAAAAGATTACACTTTTCTTTTCGGAATGAATCCAGGAAAAGAAATTTAAGGAAGGGCAGAGCGGGGAATAGGAAAAGTTTGCATGCGAAACTCATAGATTGAGGTCCGGGCACGACGACGCTTGGCACGGTTGAGCAAACCATTAATGTCCAAGTGGGTTCTTTCCTTCCTAGTCCCAGTTAGATTCAGAGCCAGAGCAAAACACTTGGCAAGTCCACATTACCAACGTTAGCACGACCATCTTCATCTTTTCCACTTCTTGGCCCCTGCAAAATTGCACAGCCAGAGAGAGAGAGAGAGAGAGAGAGAGAGATGGATTGTGAGAAGAAGCTTGGTGCATGTTGGTTCGTGTCACCGTCGACAAAGCTCCTTCTTCTCATGGTGCCGCTGGTTGCAGTGGCGGGACTCGTTGCGGTCGCCGCTCCGCGGAAGTCACCGGCCGGGGATCTGGTATCCGCGGACTCGTGGTTATGGAGCTCCTCTCGCTCTTACTCCTCTCCCACTCGGACTCCAATCCTGGATGCCGCTTTGCAGATTCCCGTTTTGCATGTAGAGGCCGGTGGCGGCAGGAGAGGCAGCGGTGGGTCGACGGAGGGACCTCCAGCGCCGGGCCCTCCGCTGGTGGTGGTCGGAGTTCAGAAAATGGAGAGGGCAGTCTCAGATGATTCTTTGGCCCCTGAGCCCTTTGCTTCTCCGCCACTTGCAGCTAAAAGGCCACCAAATAACACGAATGTAATTTCCCTTTTCTTAACATTTAATTTGATATACGGTACACAGAACGCTTATTTTATAGATAAGTTAGTTAATTACTGATGGGATGGCTTGTGTAACAGGCAATTCGCTGTTTACGCATTTCTTCTTTTTCCTTTGTTGGGGCCAAGATATTACCTACATTAATAATCCAGAAAATTCTCATCAGTAGCTCTTCAATTGGTTGTGTGCACGAACAAGACTCATAAAGCTTTCTGTGTTTTAGTTCTTAAATGCCCATCAACTCTTCATAAAGCTTTCTGGATTTTAGTTCTTAAATGCCCAGCAACTCTTCATAGAGCTCTCTGGGTTTTAGTTCTTACAAGCTTAATTAGCCTGTTGGGACTGGTAAAATCGTTCCTGGTTGCATCCTGTTTTGTTTCATTGCTCTGTTGAGAAACCTAAGTAGAGTCTCTAATTGGTGTCAGTGCCAAACTTCATAAGCCTCTCTGCTATGTGACAGCGTAGACTCCCCCCTCTCCCTCTCTCTCTCTCTCTGCAAAATTTGTCTTGATTTATACTCAGAAATGACCTTCAAGAGTGTCTGCTGAGCACAGGAGGCAACCCAGTGTTGGAACAAGATAATGAAATCTGCCTGCATTTATGTTAGTAACTGATGGCACCTTAGTTTCCACTCCGCTTTGTGATCACCTTACGTAAAGTATTTCCTCATTTAGTGAGATTTTCATTATTGGTAACTGATAGTGACCGCCACTGCTAGTATGGTTCCTTGTTAGCATTTCTAAAGTGCCCTCCCTCAATTTATTTGCATCCCTCAATTTGGTAATATGAAGCTGATTCATGCCTACATTTATGCAGAGCGCCACAAAGGAAGGTACCTCAGACTTTTCCGTAAATGTCGCCCGCAATAATGTGCCCGCTTTTAATGAGTCTTATGGTTTTGTTGAGAAAGCGTGGCAAAAAAGGGTAGACACTGATTTAGAGAGGCTAGAAGCGGGGCTAAGAAGAGCTAGATCCGGGATTAGAGAAGCTAAGACTGGGAACCCGATGGAGGACCCAGACTATGTCCCCGTAGGTCCAATGTACAGGAATGCCAATGCCTTTCACAGGTACTGTATTCCCAAGTCTCTGATGAATGAACTTAGCGATGTCGTATAATCAGTCAAACTTACAATTAGAACTCATTCAGTTGGGATCTAAGTACGTACAAGGCTTTCGCTTTTTTTTCTTTGGCGTTGTTCCCAACCTTTACCTATTGACATGTACTTGGATTAAATTACAAAGTGAGGGATAGAAATTTAGATAAATTAGAGAACGAGGCTGTAACACCGTCATGTTGATGCAGACAAAAAAGTGTTTGTACGTTAACTGAAGAGCGACACTATCAGATCATCCAACATTGACCCAATTAATGGGATGTCTCCGTAGATTTGCACAAGTCATTAAACATCAGTGATCACCAACCACTGGGACGCAATTTATTGCATCTTTAGATAAGAAGCTATGGAAGATCAGTGGGTCTGATGGAGAAATTAAGAGCATTAACAACTGATCTGGAATAGGCTTTTTTGACTACAATACCCTCGGGTGGAATATTTGCCTCTTAATTTTAGTTAATATCACGTCAGTGGAAGGACATATATCTTGCTTCTAATATTTCATAGAATTTACAAAAAAACAAGAAAAACAGGAAGATAAAAATTTAGTTTGATTCTGTATGGAACACATTGATGGACCCTTTGACATTTCACATCTGATAAAAGACTCGAATTCCAACTGCAGGAGTTACCTAGAAATGGAAAAGCAGTTTAAGATATTTGTTTACAAGGAGGGTGATCCCCCTGTATTCCACAACGGTCCTTGCAAGAGCATATATGCTATGGAAGGTAGTTTCATCCACATGGTCGAAATAAACAAGCGATTCCGCACTGAAGATCCCCGCGAAGCACACGTCTTCTTCCTCCCTTTCAGTGTGGCGATGATGGTCCAGTTCGTGTATGTACGGGATTCGCATGACTGCGGCCCCATAAAGCGAACCGTGATTGACTACATCGATGTCGTGGCGGGCAAGTACCCATATTGGAATCGCAGCTTGGGCGCTGATCATTTTATGCTGGCCTGTCATGACTGGGTAGGTCTTTCATTTATCGTCTAGATTGCTCCACTCGACGCATGCGAGAACGAAAAAATGCATGAGACTTTGAGGACAACATGAGTAACACTTGAGTACCTTGAAAGCTGAGATTCTTTTGCAGGGGCCAGAGGCTTCCTTCGCTGTTCCACATCTTCACAGGAACTCGATCAGAGTCTTGTGTAATGCAAATACCTCCGAAGGCTTCGACCCGTCCAAGGATGTCTCGTTTCCAGAAGTAAATCTCCACACCGGCGCGATAAGTGGCCTAATTGGGGGGCCATCGCCGTCGCACCGCTCAATATTGGCATTCTTTGCCGGCGGGCTTCACGGGCCCATCAGGCCTATTCTCCTTCAGCACTGGGAAAACAAGGACGAGGACGTGAAGGTCCATCGGTACCTCCCTCGAGGCGTGTCTTACTACGACACGATGAGAAGGAGCAAGTTCTGCATTTGCCCGAGTGGCTACGAGGTTGCGAGCCCGAGAGTGGTGGAGGCTATCTACACGGGATGTGTGCCAGTGCTGATCTCAGACCACTACGTGCCCCCGTTCAGCGACGTCTTGAACTGGAGGTCGTTCTCGGTCGAGGTTACTGTGAAGGAGATCCCGAATCTGAAGACGATACTCGCTAGCATCTCGTCAAGGCAGTACATAAGGATGCAGAGGAGGGTCGCGCAGGTCCGACGGCATTTCGAGGTTCACTCTCCGCCCAAGAGATATGATGTGTTTCACATGATACTTCATTCCGTGTGGCTTAGGCGACTGAATGTTGGATTGAGCGACAATCAGTGATTTGTGGGTGGAGAGAAATTATTGAATTGAATTGTAAATGCGGGAGTCGGAACAGATTGCATTGGCCACTGGCAAATCCTCTTCCAGTTCTGCACAATTTCAAGAGCTGAAAAGGCTTTTGATGTTATGAATAAGGCTATTTCGTGCAGAACTTGCAGCATTTTCATCTAAAAGATAAGGGAACTGTCACAGAATTGATTTCGTGAAGAACGGTACTGACCAACGGCCAATTCACATTCCGTCCAAAAAGAAAAAAAGGGCAATTTCAATCTTTTAACCTTGGTCGGTGGATTCTTCCTAAGAAGCTCTATCCTTAACTGGTGATCTTAACCTTGGTTGGTGGATTCTTCTTCAAGTTATGAATAGGACTGATAGGGTTAGGTCGATCCAAAGTTAGTCTAGAATTGACCTGAAGCGCTGATAATAAGTTTTTCCTATCTAGAAGAGACATTTGGCTTGTCCTTTTAAGCCTTGTGGTGAATTTCGTTAATCTCAGTTTTTGTTCTTGACAGGTGGTGTCTCCTTCAGATCTTGGGAGTGATCGTAATCTCATACATCACATCATTATCACTCAAACACACTCGCCACTTCCCACCCACATTAAGTTCCAATGCCAGCTCTTTATAGAACTTGGCTATACGACCTCAAGCTCAAGCTACAATGGAGCTCACATGGCCGTGAACCCTATTTTGAGCTCGGCCATGTGAGCTTGGAGTGGTGCCAAGCTCGAGCTTTACATAGAGCTTGTTTGTAGCAAATTGAGGGTCCAGATCGAGGTCAACTTGATGTCGACTTCGACTGTGGCCAGATTTGGTGAGACCCGAGCTTGCTTGAGGCCAGTTGGGAGAGCTAGGGTCTCACCAAATCTAGCGAGCTGCATGGGACTCGCGCCTCGCTCAAGGTTCCCAAACGTCGGCGAGGCTCAAGCCTCGCCTAGGTGGCTAGATCTAGTGGGGCTCGAGCTCGTTGGCGTCGGGCAAATTCGACTTCGCCACCATGTGGCGACGTTCCAACTCGCTTGTGGTTGGTCGCCAACCGTCACTGTGGCCGGACTAATCAATGAAGAAGAAAAAGAAAAAGAAAGAAACGGAAACAAAAAGAAAAAGAATAAAAATAATTAAAATAAAAAATAAAAGGAAAAGGTATTTGAACTCGCTTGTGGTTGGTCGCCAACCGTCACTGTGGCTGGACTAATCAATGAAGAAGAAAAAGAAAAAGAAAGAAACGGAAACGGAAAGAAAAAGAATAAAAATAATTAAAATAAAAAATAAAAGGAAAAGGTATTTGATGAAGGAAAATGAGGTGAAAGAAAATATGAAAAATATTTTCCTTTTCTTCAAAAAGTGGAGGATATTTTCTCTTTATCTTAAAAGATTATTTTCTCTTAATAGAGAATATTTTCTGAAACTAACTCTTTTTTCACAAAACGAACGTCGAAAAATTCGAAAAATATTTTCTCAAATTTATCTTTCGTGAAACGAATGGAACCTTAATATCATCATAAAATTATAAAATTTGACATAGAGACGCAAGGAAGGGGAGCGAAGCAGAGTAACATGAGCAGAAGAAAGTGGAACTGATCAAAGTGAAGGCAAGTGAATATGAAGAGGAAGAGGCTCGCATGGCGGAGATGGCTAAGGATTATGAGGTTGCAAGGTGTGATTTCGATAGAGCAGCCGTGTAAATTTGATTTCCATTCTGTATAATGAGAATGATGGAGTGCAAATCAAAACCATCACGATGTGATTTAATAGGGCGAAGGCGGCGAAGCGCAACATCTTCATCCCAGGGGAAATGCGATCGGAGTCATGAAGGAAAAACTTAACCTACGGACGTTGATAGAGAGACTCGGGCGGCACGCGAGCGCGGTGGCGCACGAACGAAAGATCGAAGAGCCCTTACCAGCTGCTCTCGAAGGCTTCGGTGCGGGTTAGAAAAGTGACATCTGAGGACAACTCGGGACATCGATAGAGTCCAGAAAATGAGTTTGTTCTAAAGCTTTTCGTCGAGTGATTTCATCAAAGCTCCGTTGCAGGAGGAATAGAGATGAGTTTGGGAGAGTCTAAAGTTAATGCCCAAAATCCAAAGTGGAGTGAAGGCGATTTTGTTGAGAGGCCACTTGCAAGTGGTCCACCTTCACTTGGGCCATTTCCTCCCTTTTCCGTTCTTCTTGCAGACCATATATGTAATTTTTAATTTTAAAATATCAGACGGTTCAATCACTGATGACAAGTGGCCTATTGCTGTTAGCGCTCGGATTATCTCTTGGTACACTATATTAGTGATTTTATAGAAGCGATGGTTTAGGTCAAGAGATGGCGCTGCTTTACAGGAATATGTATTGAAGTTGTTCATAATCAAAAGTGACAGAACAAAAGCTGCAATCACTGACCTATGCAAAACAAATTTTGGTCTCAAAAGATACTTCTTTCGGTTTGTCCAAGAAAATCAATTTGGGTCTGTTCTGGCATGCTGCAAAAGCAAATCCAAAATCCTGAGTTGAAGACACTATAAAACGAAAGACGTTACATATACGCGGAATCCAAAGACATAACTGAAGAAGATAAGATGGGATTAGTCGAGGACGTCGACGTAAATCCTAAAAAATGTACAATCTCATCAAACTACTCAATCCTCCTGTTGAAACACCTTCAAGTTAGGATCAACTTCGATCCTCGCGACCCCGACCTCGTGAGCCTTGGGCACCTCCACCTCCCCCACCACCAGCCCGGCCACCTCCCCGTCCTCCCCTCTGATCACCTTCTCCTCCGCTTCCTCATCCACGTAGTTCGGATCCTTCTCGTCTATTGCCGGTGGCGTCGGGGCCAGCTCGCTCTCTGCTGGATCCTCCGGTCCCTCCCACGTGTACTTACCGCCGCGACCAGACTTGGGCGGTGGGCGGCCAATGCCGCCAAGGCCATCGGCAGGGTGGCGCTCCATCCGCTGCACGCCCTTGTCCATCAGCTTCCTCTCTAAGTATTTGACGGTGTCCACTTTGTGAGCCTCCACCTCTATCTTCGCCACCCTCTTCTTGCCTTCCTCATCGCGGGTCACAACGGGGAGCGTCGTGGTATCTTTCCTGCGGTCGACACGCTTCATCATCTTGTCGCAGATCGGAAGAAGGAACGAAACTCGAGAAGGGTGGTGTTTTTCGGATAGAAATAGTCGATGTGTCGGTGAAGACTCTTTGATGGTCTAAGCATATTTATATATGTAGGAAAAATCGAGAACTTGGGATACTAGAAGGTGCCGGAGAGTGACGAAGATGGTGCTGGAAATGTCTAGGACTTCAGTTGGAACCTAAAAATAAAAATAAAAATAAAAATAAAAATAAAAATAAAGAAATTTTATGCTAGGCTCCTGATTAAAGACATCGAATATGCATTTTTCTTTTGTTTTGATTATAACCAGTAAACCTTGTCATCGAAACCCATTTATTGGATAAATATTCCTTGACAAACTCATTTTACTTTTAGGGGTAACATGGTCTGTTGCTATACGCATGCCATGTTAAATTTGATTCTTAAATTTTGCTTCTTTTTTTTTTTTTTTTTTGGTTCATTCTTCTTTTGTTCAGTTTAGTCATTGTGCTGCTTACGTAGATCCAATTTGGTCAGTTTAATTAGTCAAGTTGGTAATATTGGAATCTGAAATGTTAATCGATCTCAGTTGTATTGTTTATGTAGCATTCCCAAACACCATACTGCAAGATGTGCAGGAAAATCGAGTGTGATTTTCTAATTACAATGAAATTAAGTTGCACATAAATTTAGTCAAGCAACCTTGCAAAGATATTATGTTTTTTTTTTTTAACTGCTCAATATTAATTAGATTGGCGTGCTTCACAAACACTTTATACTGGATATTTGTTACTAATTTGGACAATATTTCATAAACACGAGAAAATAAAGAAAAAACTCCCGTAAAATAATTATGTGCAATTTGATCTAATGAAAATATTTCAAACAGTATACTTGCTTGTTAAGCTCGTGATAAGTCGAGATCCATCTAACTTTGGTGACCTACTCATTACCCATCGGCCTCGCAGTCAATCAACCTAAGAGGTCCACCATCATTATAGGCTTTACCGGAAGAAAAGTCTATTTCCGTCCGGTTTAGCTCAGTAAGGTTGGGCTCAAACCTGTCGTATAATAAAAAAAAATTAATTAAAACTGAGTTCTAATAAATTAGTCTAATACAAAACAAATCAATTAGTCAAATAAAACTAATTAATTTGTTAGTTACTGACAGAATAGTAACCAAATGTTTGCGTGTCTTATGCATTTGTCAAGTGTGTGCGGTGTGTACCTCGCATGGTTGTGCCTATTAATGATAAGAAAAATTAGGGTAACGTTGGGACGGCCAGTTTTTGACTTTTGGCTTTTTATTTTTTGCTTTTATTGTTATTGAAATATATAAAATATGAGACGCAAAAATGTTTAAAATCTTTATAAAATTTGAGCGTTTAGAATAACTCTTCACATGATTCAAATTGGGAAGACTCGTTTTTGTTTTGCTCCTCACCATGAACGGTCTTCCGTTTCGTTGTTTCCAGTTTGGCCACAAGAATTCCTATTGGGCTGTCGCGAACAAGAAATCCCAATCCCACTGGCCCCGACGTCGCAACTCCATCGTACTTCTCCTCCTCGTGATGACACGATCGGGTCGAAAATGGAACAACGCTCTATTTCGTATCGAACTTTGACCTTTCGGATTCGAGAAAAGCCGGAGGGCAAAACAAAGGTCGCCCTATGCCAAAAAAAAAAAAAAAAAAAAAAAAAAAAAAAAGGTCGCCCAACAAAAATAAGGAGCTCAAGATCCGCCCAAGCACCGTTGCTCCCTATGGTTTCCAAATTTAACAAGTGCGAAGTTACCGCATATTCCTCTCATCATTGAGCAACAAGAGAAGAACAAAATCTCATAGCAAACATCAAGAGTCCCTGATGTGACGCCATATAAGTTTGATATCAACGCGTGCTCATCGAAAAGAACTATGCGAGCTACTCAAAGCCAAGGGCCCAATACATAATCCAAGTCGATTTAGAAGTTGCAACGAGTCATCTCAAGCATCACGTTTCTAATTGTCTTGTCCTGCTGCACATACAAAGCTAAGGTGCTTCGACATACACTTAGTTTGGCGTTATTTCAGTGGATTATATGATTTACGTGGAGAAAATTCGCGTCCCTTCATCCTTCCCTGCCGGCATGTTTGTGAATGTCTCTTGTAATTCGATAATTCAGAGTCAATTCGGTGCGGTTTAGGATCTTAATTGTGGCCTTTAAGTTTTAACTATGTGATTTTAAGTCTCTTATAATTGTTTAGGTTTGTCTGTATTTTAGTAAGATGGCTTCTCGAAGTCTGTCTGTAAGAATCGTTTTAGTACCAATTACCTCAATGTCTGAGTGGGTGCATATTTGTTTCAATACATATGTATATTCTTCTTTTGAGTTTCTGTAGGGATTGAAATACTTTTCAAAAATAACTATGGTCTTTTAGTAAATTGGCCTGACTTTAAATGTAGCAACAACCCCCCGCGGTGGCTGCGATTTGGCCTTATAAAGCGTGAATACTGAGAATAGTGGAGATAAATAAGAGGCAAGAAAATCACACAATCGGTCCTAAATTTACTACATATATGTCAATTCAGTTTTAAACTTTTCAATTTTACCAATTTAGTTTTAAATCTTTGTACAGAGAATTTCAATATAATCATTCTGATCAATTTTTGCTAGAAGTTGCTAACGCGGTGGTCTCACTGTTGCCAATTGTCCTACATGGTATACTCTTTAGGGCAAAAACTGACCGGAAGCTATAATTGGCATTTCACATAGAGTTTTAGACTAAATTGCAAGATTAAAAAGTTTATGATTGAATTTGTATCCATATAATAGGTTTATGATTGATTGGACAATTTTTTAATAAGAGAATTGCGGTAATTTTTTAATTAAGAACTCCATTTGATATAATCGGGATAAGTACACTATCGTGTCATAAGTTATGTACGGCGCTCACTTTGGTGCCAAAAGTTTCTGTCGGATCACTTAAGTGCCAAAAGTTTGAAAAATGCTTACTTTGGTGCCAACTCCGATCCAGTTGGCCGGAAATCTAACGGGCACTTTTTTATTAATTTTTGAAGTTGATGTGGCTCGTCTGGAGAGTACAGTCAGCATCCTAACACCAAAACGACGCTGTTTGGTGTCTCCCCCAATTCAAAACCCGACGTCGTTTGCCGTCCTTGACGGCCCCGTGCTCGGTGGCCGCGGCTCGACCTCGACCCCGACAATGGCCACTCGGCGGCCACAGCTCCGACCCCGACCCCGACGATGGCTACTCGGCAGCTGCGGCTCCGACCCCGACCTCGACCCCGACGATGGCCACTTGGCGGTCATGGCTCGACCCGACCTCGACCTTGACCCCGACCCCGACCCCGACAATGGCCACTCGGCGGCCGCGACTCGACCCCGACCCCGACCCCAACCCCGACAATGGCCACTCGACGGCCAAGTCGAAGGCCGTGATCTAACCGATACTCGGGGAGGCCGCGACGAGTGTGCCGCCATTGATGTCTCCCTCTCCATCTCCGATCTCCTCGACGAGTGCCCGGCCTGCATCTTCCAAGTACCTAGGCTCCGGTGACCGAGTGGTGCTCCCTCGTGTGCCATCGAGGGCGTCCGAACAGCGCTGAGCAATGGCGGCTGAGCGAGCGACGGCGGCCCAGCAATAGCGAAGGCCAAGCGACGAAACCCTAATTTCAATCCCAAAAAAAAAAAAAAAAAAAAAAAAAATCACCAAATGAGTTAAACGGCATTGTTTTTGTGAGGCCATCCATGTAGGACGGCAAAACGACGTCGTTTTCTTAAGGAGGACCGAAAACGAAGTTGTTTAAGGCCTTGTCGATTTTTTTTTAATAATAAAAAAAAGCCACGTAATCATTTTGGCCGGAATCTTTCGCCCGTGGCCGGGATCTTTTGCCGGTGGCACCAAAGTGATCGTTTTTCCTCCGATTTGGCACTTAAGTGATCCGACGGAAACTTTTGGCACCAAAGTGAGCGCCGTACACAACTTATGGCACTGATAGTGTACTTCTCCCGATATAATCTAAAATCCACTAATAACTACCGGAAGTATGATCAGCCAGATCAAAACGTTGTTTAATAGTTGAATTTTATAATGAATATCATCCATTTCCTTAGATAAGAACAATCCATAGACGTTCCCACAATTGACAATCACTCAATGCTACATTTGTCCAAACCTGAAATCTTTTTCATGGGCAACGGTTCCAAAGAGCTAGAACTGGGAACTTACCTTTTATTAGGCTTTTGGAACCACCATCAATCTAGAATTGCGTTCTATAGATTCCATAGTCATGGCAATACCACATAACATCTACAATAATACATGAAAAGATATGTGGTTCATATTAGCAATTACATAGTTGGAAACATCAAAACATCGAGAAATAAAAAAAAATACAAAAATAAATCTTACTCCTATTATAATTACATGTTTATGAGCATGAAATGAGAAGAGCTTCGTTGGAGGAGAGCCAGCTAGGCATAGTCCAACTGTAAAATGTAGTTGGAGACTTCTAAATGTGACGACCCGCATCCGGGGTAGTACAAAGGGATGGTAGGTGAGGCTGTGCCTCGACAGACGCAGCACAACTATGCACATGTTTCCTATCTCGCATCGCTTAGGGAGAGAGTCCTGTGCCAGCTTATAAGGTTCTGAGTTCTTTAACAATATATACGCGTTTTCTTGGGGGTAGTATGGGTTGTTATGAGAAGAAGAAAACCGTGAGAACATAATGTCTAGAAGTGCTAGTACGAACACCTAGATGAGAGGTGAATAAGTGTTTAAAATAAACCTTGGCAAATATATGCGGAATAAAATAAATTTCGAGCAAAGTCTGAATAATAATCAGAGTCTGATAAACGAGTTACTAGACTTCTGGTAGATGTTCAGAATCTGTTACGCGATGGAACAGACTTCTGAAATAACTTGTAAGTATGCAACGGACTTAAATAAGAAGAGTTAAGGAAAGAGAATGTTGCACACGAAATTTATAGTGGTTCAGCTTAGATCAAGCCTATGTCCACTCTCATACACTAATAGCCTTCTAGCTGGATTCTACTATGCGATCAACAAGAGATTACGACTTTAAGTGCAAACATTTAGTGGTAGATGACACTATCTCACTAAGTCACTCTTTTGATATTTCTCTCACGATCACAAACATTGAAGCTCATGGAGACAAGTGTATGATCAAAGTTCACTCAGACTTTGAAATTATAAATTCTACGCTCCATCTCTTACTTGCTCATCGGTTCTTGATCTCTATAAATACTCATCCACTTCCAAACTAGCTGTTGGACATCATCTAGAGGATCGTCTTCCAATCTATCCATTGGATAGATCTGTATCTAGAAGATTTAGTAGCCGTTGAGTGACAAAAAGTAGAATCCCAAATTGATTTTGATCGTCTATACAAACAGAATCTTGGTTTCCATAAGTAGAGTTTCTCTGTATAGAAAGTTCTTGTCTTCAAGATCCAATTGTCAATCAATTAGATTGAGTCAATCAAATCTATCTTGATGTAGAATCCAAACCAGATCACTAGCCGTTATATGTTTGGGGCTTGTGTTACGTTCTATCAAGTTGTCTCGTTCTGAACCTTGTCATGTTCTGGACTTGTATCTCGTTTTATATGTAAAATCTGATAGTGTTCTGTCGGAAGTAAAGTCAGAGTGTCTTCCGTCTGAAGTAAACTTTATAATCTAAACGTAAGTTTGAACATATTCTGCTTTTGAACATATTTAGCCTTAAGGTCTGAACACAGTCTGAATAAGTTCAGCTTCAGCATAGAGTCTGTCTTCTAGTTTTTCCAAGTATAGACTTTGATAATCCTTTACATGTTCTATCATCTGCATAGTTTATTGCTCAACCATTAAACACGTTAGTAGCATTTGATTTATTTTTTCATATTCAAAACATCATAATGGATTTCTCTAACAATGTCTAAAGCGGACAATATGTATACAGTGGCGGACCTAAGACTTGTGTTAACAAGCGACTCGATGTCGATGAATTCAACATTTGGTCGAGAGAGATTCTCAAAAGGCCAATCAATTAACATACTTTATTTGGACTTAATATTTCACGTAAATTGCGTCCACACTTGTAGCTCATCAATAAAAAACTTGTTTAAGGAAACTCGGACAGGGAAAAACACAACTTTTACAAAACCTATTAGAGGGACATATTTGCTATGTACCACCGACATTCTCTAGGAACCTTCATGTTGTGTTTGACACTCCGATATATCCCGACACGCTTTGACACGCGGTCAACTCTCTCCGACATGTTCCGACACGCGAGTCCGGAATTCCGACACTCGATTCCGACACGCATAGGGTTAATTTTAAAAAATATTAGTACTTGAGGAGTCAAAATATAAATATACAAAAAAACAAAGAGGGAGGGCTAGTGGCTAGGCGCCGTTGCCGCTGCCGCCTGCCACCGTTGGAGAAGGCCGGCGACCTCGACGGCCATAGGCCGCAGAGGGGGGCTCATTTGGGCCATGTGAGGCCATCGTCGGCTAGGCAAGGGTCGGCGAGGTTCACCTAGATCCGGGTGATGTTGTGCCTTCACTCGGGCCTAGTGAGGGTCATCGGCCCTTGCTTGGGATCGGCGAGGCCTCGCCTGGGGCTGGGGAGGCTCATCGGTCACGGGCGAGGCCGGCATCGCCCGGATCTAGGTGATCCTTACCGTACCCAACCGGCGCATTGCCTAGATCTCGGGTGAGCCTCGCTCAGGCCTCGCTTGGGCTGGCGAGGGTCGCCCTCCCTTTGCCGCTTAGGGCCAGCGAGGTCGCCGGCCCCCTCCTACGGTGGCTGGGCACCCCGCTAATAGGGGTAGTGGCAGCGATGTGCCCAGCCACGACCCGCCTCTTTTCACTGTTTTTTTTTTAAGAATTATTTTAGTTTTTTTTTAAGTCTTTTACTATGAAAGAAGTAATAAAAAAAAATGCTATATATGATAAATAAATAAATTTAAAAATACAATTTCAGCATTTTTTTTAACAATGTTTTTTTCCCTCTAAGTTTTATGTATTATTGTAACAAATTAAAATAATAAATGATATTAACAAATGTTGAATTGATATTTTTAGTGTAAATTAATTCCAGGCTCTTTTTATTATTATTTATTTATGTATTTATATATAAAAACGTGTCAGAACGTGTTAGAATTCTCTATTTTTAAAAAATGACGTGTTGGCATGTTGTGTCGTGTCGTGTTGCGTGTCGCGTGTCTGTGTCGATGCTACATAGCATATCTGCATTCCAGAGCCTATTGATGGAAGTTTTCGACACCGATACTGTACTATCGTGGATCACCTAACAAAATCCAAGGTGCAAATAACAGATTGTAACACCAAGTGAAGCAAATTGCAATGTGAGTAACAAACAGTTGAGGTTGATTTTGTAGCCCAGAAGATTAGAGCATGTCACTACAAACCACAGTGTAAATTTCTTTTGCGGAAGATCTATCACGCGGGCGGGCAACGCTGAGATATACTATAGTTTGTTAATAGTTCCAATTTTCCATAACAGAGCCAAAAAATAAAACTAAAAATAAAATTAAAGTCTAGCTCAAGAGGAGCCATGCGCGATGGTTCCGGCCCACGGTTAATGGCGTGGTCGTGCGAACTGTGGGAAGGAGGGCGACGGCATCGTAAGCGCCGCGGAAACGACAGAAGCACGACAGGAACATTTCATTATGATTGTACTTGGATTTGTTCTCTCGTGTGTTGTTAACACCGGGAGATCCAAATGAGAAATCGCATAGCATAAACCCCAAATGATCCCTCGGATCCTTCCTCGGTTTGAATGACTTTCGTCCACACTCCTCTTTTATCCCCATTCCCTCTTCTTCTTTTTTATTTGGCAATGCCATCCTGTTATTTCACGGCCGGCATCACCTCACAGTGCGCAACCCCCTCTCGCTCTCGCGCTCACCTTCTGTTGCTTCATGTTGCTCCATTTGGACGACGATCTCGTAGCCTTACAAGTCGGCAGTGAGTTGTCTTCTTCACGCTCTCTCCTGCATGTTGTTTAACTATGGTGCTGGCTTGGTTCCTGGATTAACGTCGTTGTCTTGGATGTGAATATATGTAAGCATAGAAATGTCTTGGAAAAACAAGCGTATTGCCACATCCGGTTTAGACGAAAGGATCGGTTCAGTAGAGTTTCGTTTGTGATTCTTGATTGTGCGACTCTTCTGCTGTTGCTATTTCAAGCCATGAAAATTGTGAGTTGGAATTGTCAGGGGCTGGGTACCCCCCTGACAATCCAGGAGTTAAGAGCTATTAATGCTCGTGAAAGGCCCAACATAGTTTTTCTTATGGAAACGAAAACTAAAACAACCAAGGTGGAAAAGATTTGTAAAAAGCTTCAGTTCCAACAACTTTATCTAGTGGATCCGACAGGAACAGCGGGGGGATTGGCAATTATGTGGCATGAGGAACTAAGTTTAAAGGTGCAAAACAGCTCACAGCACTTCATTGATGTACAGTGCACAGATCCTGAAAGTAAAAAGATAATGCAGATTACCTTTCTCCACGCATCTACTGACTTTGGAGAGAGGATGGAGTTATGGCAACAGTTGGGAACCCTCAAACCTTCAGGCTCCATTCCTTGGATCTGCATGGGAGACTTCAATGAGATTCTATATATGGGAGAAAATTGGGAAAAAGGAGGCAGACAATAGAAGAATTGCAGCTTTCAGAAATATGATTAATAATTTATCCCCGATGGATGTAGAAAGCCACGGATGCGCTTTTACATGGGCTAATAACAGGGAGGGAGATGAGCTGGTAAAAAAGAGACTCGATCGAGTACTATGTAATATGGAATGGAGGGTTACCTTTCATGAAGCAGAAGTCCAGGCGCTCCCTGCTATAGGATCAGACCACAGTCCCCTCATCCTTCGCTTGTACCCTATAGTATACAAAAGGAAAAAACAGTTCAAATTGGAAACCTTCTGGATGGATCATGCAGAATATCAGAAAGTCATTAAGCGAGTCTGGGAAGATATTACAACTCCACAGCATATATTTGCAGAAAAATTAGGGAGAACATCGAAAGCATTAACGAAGTGGAGCAAAGAGAAGTTTGCAAATGCTTATTCTCAGATCAAAGAGCTTAACCAAGTTTTACAAGAAATCACTAATCAAAAAGCTCAGCACACAAGTAGACAGAAAGTGCAGCATATTATTAGCCAAATAGCAGCATTGAGAAGACGGGGAAGAACAATTGGGGGGAATGAGGTCACGTATCAAATGGCTACATTGGGGAGACCAAAATACCAGTTTTTTCCATGCCACGACAATCCAAAGGAGACACCAAAATCGTATTACAATGCTGCAATTAGAGGAAAATCGGTGGTGCAGAGAGCCAGCAACGATAAAACAACATATTAAAGCTTTCTATGAAAACCTGTATAGCTTTGAGGGGCAACGACATTACCAACCGATCTTAGACCAATGTCCATCACCAATTACAGAGAGGATGAATGCAGATCTGGTGGCAATACCTCTATTGGAAGAAATCAAGGAAGCAGTGTTCCAATTGGGAGCTCTCAAGGCTCCAGGACCAGATGGCTTCAATGGAGCTTTCTATCAAAAATCATGGGTAACTATAAAAACTGACCTGCTGCAACTTGTACGGAGTTTTTCAAACGGGGTGCTTGACCACAAGGCTAAACCGGACACATATTGTGTTGATCCCGAAAGTAAAAGGCCCCGAGACAATTAGTCAATACAGGCCCATCATGCGTGTAACTTCAGCTACAAAGTCATTTCAAAAATATTAGCAAACAAACTCAAAAAGTGGTTGCCACTTATCATTGAACCAGAGCAGGGAGCCTTCGTCTCGGGGCGGCAAATACAGGACAACATCTTTATTGTTCAGGAAATTCTGCATCAGCTGCGAATAACCAAAAGGAAGACAAAACATCAGGCTATTGTAAAGCTTGATATGCAGAAAGCATATGATCGCATAGAATGGGATTTCGTGAGGGATCTAATGTTGCATATGGGATTCGATGCGAAATGGGTCTCCTAATTATGCAATGCATAACAACAGTTACTTTCAGCTTAAAGATCAATGGTGAACCTACCTCTTTCTTCCATCCATTGAGGGCCTCGGACAAGGCGATCCCCTCTCACCCTATATCTTCATCCTGATATCCAATGTCTTAACTTGGATGTTGAAGAAAGCATTAGCAGAAGGCACACTCAAAGGAATACAGGTAAATAAACATTGCCCTCAGCTATCACACTTGATGTTTGCCGATGATGTTATATGTTTTCTAGATGGGACTATTACAGAATGCCAGAACCTTGCCCTCATATTAACCCCACCGCTATGCAACGGGACAATCAGTAAATTTGAATAAATCAGGGGTTTATTTTAGTGGACATTGCCCAGAAATTTTGAAACACAATCTGGCCACACAATTGCGAGTCCCTATACTAAAGAAAACAGGAAAATACTTGGGCATACCTACTGAGTGGGGACAATCCAAAAAAACGATGTTTTCGTGGATCCTGGACAGAGTAAACTCCAAGTTAGCGGGATGGAAAGAAAAAATGCTTACAAAGGCTGGTAAGGAAGTGCTAATAAAGAGTGTGGTGCAATCCCTACCTACCTATGCCATGTCCATATTTCAGCTGCCTGTTTCGATTTGCCGAGCTATAGAACAACGGATTGCGTCTTTTTGGTGGCAGAATGGTGATGCGAAAAGAGGCCTGCATTGGAAAAACTGGGAAATGTTAAAAACTCGAAAAGATGCAGGCGGCATGGGCTTTAAGGATTTGATTACCTTCAATCGAGCCATGCTAGGTAAACAAGCCTGGCGTCTACTTTCCTCTCCTTCAGCTCTATGGAGTAGAATGATTAAAGGGATTTATTTCCCTCATGGAGATCTATGGAATGCATCCAAGGGAAATCGACCATCATGGGGCTGGCGCAGCTTAATGCTTGGCAGAGATACCATCAAAAGTAATGTTAAATGGTCAGTAGGGGATGGGAAATCAATTCGCATAAGAGAAGACAGGTGGCTATTACAAGGCACAATAGGTGGGACAGCAAACCACACAGAGCCTAAATTTATGTTTGAACTGATCAATCCAGAATCCAGAGAATGGAAAAAGCAACTGATTTACAATCATTATGAAGAAAAAATTGCAAACGAAATTGTAGCAATTCCCCTACATCAGCAACCAACGCAAGACACGCTTATATGGACAGGCAATGGTTCTGGACAATATTCTGTCAAGAGCGGATATAATGAAGCAAGAAAATCCACTAGCAACACAGATCAGAACCGGCCATCATGTTCCTTTCAACCGCCACGTACCTTGTGGACACAAATTTGGAGTCTTGATGTGCCTCCAAAGGTTCGCTTCTTCATCTGGAGTCTATGCCAAAATGCCCTCCCGATGAAGGAAAACCTATATAGAAGAAAAATTGTAAGTGACCCACGATGCCCGGTATGCTGTTCGTGTATGGAAACTACAGAGCACTTGCTGTTTCTTTGCAAATGGACAAAGCGAGT